>NC_139945.1:26152112-26179612 GCF_963454915.1 Gymnoscopelus microlampas | reverse complement strand
CCACAATGAACTGGGGCCACTAACACGGCGAGAAATATACCTCCAATAACCACTTGGCTGCCCTGCGGACAGACGTGCACGTGTTTCTACGTTACGCAGAAATACATGCATATCGTTGCTGTCGGGCAGAAACCTCACATCTCCATATTTTAACTTTTTTTTTGTTTTTTCGTAAATGAATTCCCTACTTGATCATACTACAACGTCACACAAAAGTGTCAGGAATTTGAATCTTGAACATAACGAAGTTTCCACCCCGACAGAGACAATATTGGGGTAACGTGAGCGCCTGTGTGTACGCTGTCAAGCTCAGCTCCTCTCATCCGCATTGTCATCATGGCTAATATCCCAACCGAAATTAGCCGATACAGAGGCTCACAACAAGCTTCTAGATTGGCTATTGGCGGTACATCAAAATGTACTTAAAGTACCAAAAGTAAAAGTACTCATTATGCAGAATGTCCCATTTCAAGTTTTCAAATGCACGAACATCTTTCGAAAATAGCCGATCTACAAGCTCACAATGGACCGGCTATTTTCAAATGGCCGAAATGTATATAGGGCTGAAGTGGTTAAAGTATGTTTTGTAATAATTATCAATTTCAAAGTAACTAGTAACTAAATAATTCAAATAATTGTAGTGGAGTAAAAGTAAAACATTTTCCTCTGAGATGTAGTGGAGTACAAGTAAAAGTAAAATTGGAAATACTCAAGTATAAATACCTAAACATTTTACTGAAGTACAGTACTTGAGTAAATGTACTAGTTACTTTCCATCGCTGGCTATTGGTGGCGTGCAACAACATCGCTGTGTGATGAAGTATAAAGTAAATTAGTCTTCATCCTCCGGCCCTGTCCATCTCGCTTCGCTCATCGTTACACTGTTGATTTTAAAAATGTTTAAAAAACATGATTTCTGTTCTCCTTGTTATTGATGTAATTAAAACGTGCGGTTGTTGGCTCAACACGCAGGCCTTATACTTTCATTGTTTTGAGGGGGCAGAAACCCCCCCCTCCCCCCCTTGGGGCAGAGCACTGATGAGGGATGGATAAACAGTTTGATTTGCTGCTATCGCCTCCGGGCAACTGTATGCTGGAGAGAGAGAGAGAGAGAGAGAGAGAGAGAGAGAGAGAGAGAGAGAGGGAGAGAAAGTATGGGGGGAGGAGGAGGGGGAAAAAACGGAAGGAGAGACCAGAGCAGGAGAGGATAAGAGAAGCATGTTCTGGTGGAGGGGGTTGCACATGGTTTGCGTTGTGTCTTTGTGTGTGTGTGTGCTGTATACTGTGTGTGTGTGTGTGTGAGCTGCCCCTCTTTTGTCAATCCCTCTGTCTGTCTGTCTACTGTACGTCTGTCTTGTTTTCTGTTCTTCTAAGATGGCCTCTATCCACAATATCTCTTTATTTGTCTCTCCTCCTTCCTCCTCCTGCCTCATCCTCCTCCTCCTCGCTCCTCTGCCTCCCCGTTCTCCCACTTGTGTCTCGTTTGCCCCTCAGCAACGACCAACCTGAAGGAGTTCACACACACACACACACACACACACACACACACACACACACACACACACACACACACACACACACACACACACACACAAGCTGTCAACGTACAAGCACGCTAACTAGCTCATGAGTGTTTTTGCTAAGAAAGGGAGATGGATGCTTCAACGCGTTTGGTTACACACACACACACACACACACACACACACACACACACACACACACACACACACACACACACACACACGCTTGCTGAGGGAGGTGGAGAGAGGTTCAGTCATCCATGTAAAGTCATTGTTACTAAAGATGCGGAACCTCCAGACTTAACCAGCCGTAACAGCAGTGTGACGGGCTCTTTGTCTACGCCAATTACTGAACAAACCCACCAGCGCAGTCACAGCGAGACCGGCAACACCTCTGGCCTTCTGGAACACACACACACACACACACACACACACACACACACACACACACACACACACACACACACACACACATACACTGAACACGTATACGCATATAGCAAAACGAAAGTATGATTTAGACACAGACTCGACTAGCGGGTTTGTGTGCGCTCGCCTGCAAAATGGATGCACACACACTCACTCACTCACACACACGCGCAGGCATCCCATGTGGATGCATTAAACCACATTCAAACACCCACATTTGTGCCCCGACACAAACATTCTGTATGCGCTCTCAAACACTTACACACCCACTCTCATATTGTATTAACTTCCCCAACACAATACACAAGGCTCTCTCCCTCTCTCTCTCTCTCTCTCTCTCTCTCTCTCTCTCTCTCTCTCTCTCTCTCTCTCTCTCTGTGTCTCTGTGCTCCTCTCTCGCTCACCCCTCTCTGTTTCTGAAAGTTTCAACTCATTAAGTGTAATGATATTGGAGACTCAATTTTACATACTCACACTCATCAGCGAGTGAGATCGCAATAAAGCCCAATGGCTCCGCCGAGGCCCTAATGCCCCAAAATAAATGATGCGCCACAACCCAAATGTAATTAATTTAGAGGCAGTATTGATAGTCCTGCCATATGCGCCATTATATTTTTTAATGTGCCTTAACATCTTGATTATTCGGGGGGAGGGAGGGAGGGAGGAAGGGAGGGAGGCGGGGGAGGTACAGAGGGAGCAGAGACAACACGGGTGCTTGTGATGAGATGTTTAAAACGCCGAGACGAGTGTTTACCCCCAGTGCTTCAATTTCTCTTAAGCTTTTCATTATGCGGAGACGATGAACGGCTCTGGAGAACACGCGTGCTGTTTACGTGTTTTACTGTGGCAGCATGGGGGGGTGGAGGGGGGGGGGGGCACATCAGAGCAGCGGTTCATTCACACGCGACGAGGCGAGATGTTTCACACGGCCTCTTAAAACATTTTATTGGTAGGGACTTAAAACATTTTAATTCACATTATTCATGTCGTCAGCTTGAAATGTTCTATATATGTTTTATCATTGGTTAAAGCTACAATCTTAGACTTGTATGATAGAGTTTGTCAATACAATATAACTAGAGTATGTTAATACAATATAACTATAACTAGAGTATGTTAATACAATATAACTATAACTAGAGCATGTATATAACTATAACTAGAGCATGTTAATACAATATAACTATAACTAGAGTATGTTAATACAATATAACAAGAGTATGTTAATACAACATAACCAGAGTATCATATATGTCGGGTGGAAAACCTCATATGTCCAAAACTGTTACTTTTCAAGATTAAAATTAAAAAACAGCAAAAGTAGCAAATCTACATGCTCAAAACGCGTCGCTTCGTGCCACATTTCGAGCTTGTAGATTTGCTAACTTGCTACTTTCGATAATTTTGTGTGACGCTGTAGTGTGATCAAATAGGGCATTTATTTATAAAAAAAAAAAGTACACATTTCTGCCAGACAGCAACATTAATGTTAATGGAACATAACTAGTACATAACCTAGGACTTTTTTGGTGTTATCATTTTAGACAAAGTGTTTGCCTGTACTCGTGCTGTTTTACATTTCTGTCTAATGAAATATTCAATCAATCAATGTGCAGTGGTTGGCGGTGGTCTCTCCCTACTCTTCCATTGAGACATAGACCCTGTACTGTTACTGTACTGTTTGACAATGAGACATAGACCCTGTACTGTTACTGTACTGTTTGACAATGAGACATAGACCCTGTACTGTTACTGTACTGTTTGACAATGAGACATAGACCCTGTACTGTTACTGTACTGTTTGACAATGAAACATAGACCCTGCACTACAGTATACTGTTTGACAATGTCTATGAGTGATTTGAAGCAGACCAGATTGGACACTGTCATTTTTATTATATTTCGGACATAAATTGCAAATACCGTACCTCTCTCCATCGAGACATAGAGAGACAGTGGACATAAAACTTCTACGGATTCATTATTCTCATACATTATCATATGTATTTCTCCCATACAATTAAATAAATAATATGTGATGTCAGAGAGTGAATAAAGGACGTAGGTGAATTAATGAATATATCACGTCTCTCTCTCTCTCTCTCTCTCTCACACACACACAAAGCGAGGATTGTTGTGAGGAACCTTTGTCATGTCAACGTGCGTCACAGTTTTAAAGATCCGTTTTCAAAATATGCTTCAAATGTTTTTTGTTCATAGTCAAGTGAAATGGATAGGTGAAATGAATGAATGTATGCATGTATGTACCGTATGTATGCCGGATCTGCCTTCTGTGCAAATTGTTTCTAATGATCCTCCCCCCTCTTGTTCTGCACATCCCCCATTGCTGCTAAAGAGATTTTACCATACTGTGTCTGACTTAAGAGGTTGTTTTTTTTAATCATATCTGCCACTCTCCCTGTACTTTTAACTTCATTTTGATCTAATCTATATACTATTTTGTTTTCCTATTTCTTACTTTTACTTTACATTAGATCCTGTATTGTTGTTGTTATTTTCTTGTTACATTGTATTGTTGTGTTAACACAGTCCTGGTGGAACATGCCACCAGCATTTCACTGCTTGTACCTTGAATCTTGTGTTGATTGTTTATGTGCACGTGTGTTTGACAGTTTGTTCTGTTTCCCTCTGTGTTCTACAGCTATAAGACTGATTAATACTTAGTTGGACGCTGGGGTTGCATGCCCTAAATAGCAGATATACAAGCTCACAACGCGTCACATTCATGACGCGTTGTGAGCTTGTAGACCTGCTATTTACTGAGCATGTCACTGTCATGCTCTGTTTGTTCTGTCTCTCTTAGTTTTACAGCTAATAGACTGATGAGGTTCTGTTAGTTCTGTCTCTCTGTGTTCTACAGCTAATAGACTGATGAGGTTCTGTTTGTTCTCTCTCTCTCTGTGTGTTCTCCAGCTAAGACTGATGAGGTTCTGTTAGTTCTGTCTCTCTTAGTTCTACAGCTAATAGACTGATGAGGTTCTGTTTGTTCTGTCTCTGTGTGTTCTACAGCTAAGACTGATGAGGTTCTGAAGGCCAAGGTGGCACAGAGAGAGGAAGAGGCCCGCAAGAAGCTGGAAGACGGTGCGTTCAGAGTGTGTGTGTGTGTGTGTGTGTGTGTG
Source organism: Gymnoscopelus microlampas (assembly GCF_963454915.1). NCBI lineage: Eukaryota > Metazoa > Chordata > Actinopteri > Myctophiformes > Myctophidae > Gymnoscopelus > Gymnoscopelus microlampas. The sequence goes on along the minus strand of NC_139945.1, from coordinate 26,174,523 downwards.
TGTGTGTGTGTGTGTGTGTGTGTGTGTGTGTGTGTGTGTGTGTGTGTGTGTGTGTGCATGCTTTTATTAGTACTAGACCATACCCGGTCGGCGCAGCGCATCCGTGGGGGGATATGCGCACATGATCTGGCAACCCGGGAGGCAGTTCGTCCCATAGCTGGGCAGGCCCGTAACCATGGCGACATTGTTTGACACATAAACGCTAATAAGAAGCTGAGATTTGATGAAATTGAAAAACGTGCTCCACAGTTAAGTTCAGATGGTAATGGTCAATGGCTGTGTGCAAAATCGCTCCAATTGCTCCAGCCACTGAGGAGAACCGGGTAGATTCACGTACTCACGTACTCACCTACTCACCACTACAGACAGAGGTTACTAGAATTATAGTAGGATACGTGTGAGGTCACAAATGTCCCCTCAAAAGTATAGCAGAATTTGAGAAAAAGACCTTGTGATGACAATTCCCATGGTCCTTGTTTTTATTGGATAACATTTTGTTTGTGGAGCCAAAAAGATTCAGGTTAGTGTTAGGATTAGGCATTTAGAGGTTAGGGTTGGGAGTTCAGAGGGAAGCACGCCCATCCCAACAAAAACCTTTCAGGTGCTGAACAACAATACGTACATTAGAGGAAAGGAAGGGAAGTTTGCACACTGTAGCTCCCAGTAGACGTTTCGACCACTGTGGGTCTTCATCAGGCCTGATGAAGACCCACAGTGGTCGTCTGGTCGAAACGTTTAACTTCTGTAAATACATGTTCTACTGTTGTTCCATGGGATTGGAGATATGCCTGATTTATACTTGGTTGTGAGCCGTTGTCGCAAGCCGAAAATAGCCGATCTACAAGCTCGCCAACGTGTTGCAGCAGCGCGACACGTTGGCGAGCTTATAGATCTGCTTACATTCATCAAATTACCATCCTAACATGTTGATGCCCTCACAAGTATAGTAATACCAACACCGTGTGTGTGTGTGTTTAACCCATTACGACCTGGAACGCATCTGTGTCATTTTTTTAATTTGAGCTAAAAAGCATTATTTTACACATTGGCTAATGAAAAATAGCAGATCTACAAGATCTTGTAGATCTGCTATTTTTGAAAAATCGTGAAAATGTGTGCAAATCTTTGAATATGTATTATTTTAAAGCAAACATTTTTTACTCAAATCTTTGCTTCTGGGGGGTCCCTGGAACAAACTATTTTGAGATGGGGGTCGGCGGCCAAATACACATCATTTTGGGGGTCCTTCACATGAAAAAGTTTGAGCACCACTGATATAGAAACATACGTTTTTCAGAATACTGTTGGGATTTAGAAGACATTTGTAGAATCGGCTTCAGGTCTTAATGGGTTAATTCCGCCTCGCTCGTGTCATTTTACAAGGCGTGAACTGTGGCGATGCTGATGACACCGGTGGGCTGTTAAAGTGACAGCTGGAATCTACATGCAGATACAGTACTAGATGACTGCATTCGGACGCCATCGTAATGTGCTTAGCAGTGCAGCCAGTAAATTCACCCTGTCAACCTGTACCTCCTACTGCTGATGTAGGACACGCGCGCACACACACACACACACACACACACACACACACACACACACACACACACACACACACACACACACACACACACACACACACACACGGGCGCAGACGAGCAGGCAGGCAGATTATCTTGATACACACATTCAAATGAAGTCAAGAGTAATTTGCAGTGGATCTGCTAGCGGTAATAAAAGGCCTTAGATGGAATAATGACCCCGGCTCTCACCTCAGCGTGATATAAATGAGAATATCAAATATTCACCTGTCAAGTGTGTGCGTGGTCGCATCATCTGATTTAGTGTAGGTGTTTTGTACTGCTAGACTCTCTCTCTCACTGCCTCCCTCTCTGTCTCTCTCACAATCTCTCTCCCTCTCTGTGTCTCTCTTTCTCCATCTCTCTCTCTCCCCATCTCTCTCCCCATCTCTCTCTATCTCTCTCTCTTGCTCTCTCCCACCTTCTCACTCTCTCTCTCTCTCTCTCTCTCTCTCTTTTCTCTCTCTCTCACACTGTGACCTTTAACCAATTTCACCTCGGTTAACCTATTCTGGGGAATAATGTCATTATACAATTATAGAATTATAAAATGTCATGCATTTTCAAAGATAGTGAAGATAGCAGCCGATCTACAAACTCGTAATGCCTCGCAATCCGACGTGTTATGAGCTTGTAGATCGGCTATTTTCACGCAATACAAGTATGTATACGGTAACAGTGCTTAAGTGGTTAACGTTGACCTGACCTTTTAGGCAAATTAAACATCCAGCCGTCACAAATGACTTTTTTCTTTTTTCTTTTTTTTATTCCTCACTTTCTATCCTCCTTACTACTCTCTCTTCACCTCAATTTGTCATTATTTTGTCAACCTCAACATCTATTTATCCTGGAATCAAAAAATCTAAAAGCAGATCTACGAGCCCGAAACGCGTCGCATTTCAAGCTCGCAGATCTGCTACTTTGGGTGCTTTTGTGTGACGCTGTAGTATGATCATCAAGTAAGGCATTAATTTATGAAAAAAAACACAAAAAGTTAAAATATTAAGATAATAAGTTTCTGCCCGACTGCAACGGAATGTACTACAGTAGGTTACTTTCCACCACTGGCACGCACGCAACACACACACACACACACACACACACACACACACACGCGGCGAGCTCCAAAAGGGAACCAGGAGGAGAGCTGGAACCAGAGCGGAAGAGCGGATCACTAGGGGGTCTCCCACAGCTCCCTGCAGGGGCCCTCCCGGCAGGTCAGCGCCAATGGAAACTTTCTACTTGATCCACTAACACAACTAGAATGAACAAATGCTTCAGGAGGAGGGCGAAGACAGTGAGAGAGAGAGAGAGAGAGAGAGAGAGAAAGCGAGAGAGAGAGAGAACATCCTCAACCACCTACACTCCACACTCATAAATAGACTCGGGTCCCGGACAGGGTTGAAGCCGTTTGAGTTAGCCGGGGCGCTAATCGAAAACCACCGTGATACTCGATTCATGTTGCATGCTATGATATGCAAGTCTATTATTATGATGGCTGCACACACACACACACACACACACACACACACACACACACACACAGCAGCACAGGGCCCCGCTGCGGAAGAAGAGAGAGAGAGAGGACTGGTTGTTGTTTCTTTATCAGCAGGGCTTCCTTCCATCCCTGGGAGAGAGAGGATCAATAACTGGCCTCGGTGGTCGTCAGTTAACAAAGTATTCTTCACTTGAAAAAAGAAGGGGGTTGGTTCTCTGGTTGAGGGCAGCCAGATGATGCTTCTTTGGTTGAAGAAAACAACATCCAAACGAAACTTCATGGGTACATGAAAGAGTAGCGAGGGAGAGGAACGAGATGGATGGATGGTGGAAGCTAGGACGCTGTTGGTGTTATTTGTGGACCTCGTTTAGCCCATTAAGACCCCCGAGGCCCATTCTACAAATGCCTTCTAAATCAGTAGTTCTCACACTTTCAAGATTTTTTTTTTTTAATGTTCGAAAATAGCAGATGCACAAGCTCACAGCGCGGCTGTGAGCTTGTGCATCTGCTATTTTCGAATAGCCAACGCAAAACGCATGATGCTTTCCCGTTTTTAATGGGTTAGGCTATTACAGTTTTGTCTGTTTTTAGCTTCCGATAAGTGATAATGAGAGATATGGAGAGAGAGTGACTGACTGCCGGTGGCTGTATTGGGAAAAATAAGGAGGTTTTTCCCTTCTACGGCCTGAACCGTCACCTGGCGTCTATCCAGTGTTTCCATAGAGCTGGATTAGATGTGTTGTTGGCTGTTGGTTGTAAGTGTTGCGGTTCGGTTTGGTTTTGGTTTTGGTTTTATGTGCTTTGCAGGATGTAGCCTTAGTTTACTGTATATCGCAGTGGAACGCCCGACCTCTGCCCAAATATTTGGGTAGTCTGCACATGCTCTAACAACACAGCAAATGCGTACTGTGTGTGTGTGTGTGTGTGTGTGTGTGCGTGTGCGTGTGCGTGTGCGTGTGCGTGTGCGTGTGTGTGTGTGTGTGTGTGTGAATAAAAACTAAAATGATGGAGAGACAATGAGGAGAATGTGAGATATAGGATTAAGAGACATACCAGCTTGCCATTGGCCAATTACCATCCCAGATAACAATTTGAAGAAGATAGAAGCTGTGTCCGTGTGCTTGCGTGTGTGTGTGTGTGTGTGTGTGTGTGTGTGTGTGTGTGTGTGTGTGTGTGTGTGTGTGTGTGTGTGTGTGTGTGTGTGTGTGTGTGTGTGTGTGTGTGTGTGTGTGTGTGCGCGCGCGTGCGTGCTTGCGTATACAGCGAAGACTATTAATTCCTTCCTCCTCTTTCCCCTTGTTTACTCGTTCAAAGTTACTTGGAAGAGTGGAGCCACATTAAGCCAGTCGCCATGGAATTAAATTGCCGTCAAACTCTTCCATAGCTTCCATAGTCGTTCTCACACAAAGCTATACCGCCACTTCAAAAAGCCCTTAAACACGCTCTAAACAATGGCATGCGCAGAAATCCTGGTTCCTACTTATATCATTTTTTGTTTTTTCGCCCGTTATCTTTGCGACATGCAGTCATAACGTCGACCAGATTTGGATGCGAGCCGATAAGCCCTGCAGATGGTATTTTAGCCCTTGCGCTGCTCTCTGCCCATCACCTCAAACCACCGCCATATTGGGAGATCATATATTTTAATGAGACGTATAATAGCTTTTTAACCCATATCATTAGGGGAATATATACCTACCGTTTGCTCTTTTGGCAGTAAAAACGAAAGGACTGTTTCCCTAATTACGCGGTGCGTAGGACAGGTCATGGGTTGGGGTGTGTACCTGCCTGTCTGTGTGTGTCTGTGTTCGGGAATTATATGCCCATTAAATATTCAGCCAAGCCCCATCTCTCCCCCCCCCCCCCCCCGCCGCCCCTCTCTCTCTCTCCCTCCGACCTTGCATCCATTAACGCCTCATCACCGTTTAACTAGCTCTGTTGTCAATCACCGCTAAGGCTGAAACAGGGAAAATGTCTGGACTTGGTTTCTGGCCTTACATGTTCAACAGAAAAAAAGAAAGAAAAGCTAACGTGGGAGGGAGAATATAGTCAAACCAACCGAAGGGATGTCTACGCTAAGACAAGAATCAATATGAGTAAAATATTTCATTTGCATGTGTGTGTGTGTGTGTGTGTGTGTGTGTGTGTGTGTGTGTGTGTGTGTGTGTGTGTGTGTGTGTGTGTGTGTGTGTGTGTGTGTGTGTGTGTGTGTGTGTGTGTGCGGCTGTGCGTCTTCATTTGTTTGAATTAATATTTCTCCTTGTTGCCTGTGATTATCCGCTCGACTAAACAATTTGTCAGTCAACTCGAATTTCCGCACGCTCCTTCATTAACATTGCGCGTGTTAAGCGGCGCGTTCGCAAAGTACCAGCCATGTGCGTGTGCGTGGCACCCATAATAATGAATTGTCTCTGTCGGGTGGAACCCTTGTATGTCCAAAAACTGTTACTTTTCAGGATTCAAATTGAGAAACGGTAAAAGTAGCAGAACTACAAGCTCGAAACGCGCCGCTTTGTGCCGCATTTCGAGCTTGCAGATCTGCTACTGTTGATGCTTTTGTGTGACACTGTAGTATGATCAAGTAGGCCGTTAATTTTACGAAAAAACACAAAAAGTAAAAACATTGGAGATAAGGGGTTTCTGCCCCGACGGCAGCAAACGAAACGATGTGATCCCTTTTCTAATTGAAAATAATAACTAGTCCATGGATAACAAGCTCTCGTATATAATCCCTCTCCCTTGGTTTTTGTGGCCTATCTGGGCCGTAATAAAAGACAGGAAATGAGAGCCAAGTGAGAGCGGCGGCGTTGGAACATTGACGCTTAATGTAATCTGCCTTGAAATCAAATTATTTGACCTGGAAAGGCCCAACAATACAAACTCCTGCTGGACCGCTGTTAAATATTTAGCACGTGGGCCTGTCATGAATACAAATGGCGCACAAATTAGAATCTACAGGCGCGTGACCCCCATATCACACCCGCTGGAGCGCAGGGGGTTGTGGTGTGTGTGTGTGTGGGGGGGGGAGGGGAGGGGGCTGGCTTCTGCTTTAAATGTTTTAATTACCGGGGCCGCGGTGTGGCGCGCCCCGTTACCTTTTCTTTTTTTTCCTTTTTTTTTTACCGTGAGCAGGGGGGACGCCACCGCTTGAAGGACAAGCGGAGAAATTCAGCCGCTGGTAAACACGGGTGATTCGCTGTCCATTATCTCACCGCATTAACTCAAACACAAAGATTCCGTTGTGGAATGCGATGCATGCGGCGCTGCGCCTCGTGAATAACAACCCCGGCGATAATTACAAGCACGACAATCGTCATGAGGTTTTCTGGCTGCCATGCACCTCCTGATGTCCCCGGAAATAGCCGATCGGCAAATCCCCCACGTAGCCGCGACGCGTCGTTTGTGGCCTTGTAGATTTGGCTATTTCCGGTGCGCGACACCACCGTGAGACTTAAGTATGAATCACCCTTGACAAGTCCGTTCTTCCCACTGGCTATGCTATCCTGTCCCCTGGCCTCAAGGGGAAGTGGGTGGTGGTGGTAGGTGGGTGGGGGGGGGGGGGGGTCACTGTATTGCTATTGTGCACTCTACACTGAAGGAAGATCAGTCTCAGTGATTTTGATGTAAGAAAATCCAGTTTGCATCGATTGGATATTGACCCGGCGGACTTGGCCTCATCGTCCTGCCGTTACGTTGGATAGATGGGCCCTATTTGTTGTGTTATTATGTTCAACACAATCACGCCGCAGACGGAGAGAGCAGGAGGAATATTGAACCGACACTCCCGTTCAGGCTTTTTTATGGGGTTTTTATTTGTTCCCGGAATTAAAAGATCGAAGGGATTTTTCCATCCGTGGCAGGCACACAGCTTTTAGATAGAGAGAGATAGAGACAGAGAGAGAGAGAGAGAGAGAGAGAGGGGGGGAGGAGGAGGAGGGGAGCAGACGGGGGAGAAAGAAACTTGACAATTAATTACACCTCATTTCCTTTAAAACAGACGTACGGAAACATACGGGGAGCAGAATCGCTCGTTACACTACGATGTGATTTTTGTCTCTCCTAAATAATGTTTGATGTAGAGATGATTTGTGCTGTTGAGGCAGTTCTAGTACCCCCCCCCCCCTCTTCTCCCCTGTCTCTCTCTCTCTCTCTCTCTCTCTCTCTCTCTCTCTCTCTCTCTCTCTCTCTCTCTCTCTCTCTCTCTTTTCCCCATTCATTCAGGTTTGTGGTTCCCCCCACCACGTTGAAATGATTAGTTATGCCTGGCTTGTAAGCACTGAATCAAGAGTTATGGTCCCTGGGGAAATAAATTTGGCAGAAAATCAGTGTGAGAAGATTTAATTATCACGAGGAGACCCCCCCCTTACTCCCCTCCCCTCCCCTCCCCCACCCTCCCCGCCCTGTCCTGCCTTGGCTCACCGGAGCCCTACAAATGGCTGATTTACACTTAGCTTGCCCGCCGGTGTCACGCGCCCCGCAAATAGCAGATCCACAAGCTCACAACGCGTCACGACATCTTGTGGATCTGCTATTTGGGTGTGTGTGCGACACACCCGGTGAGCGGCGAAATACAAATCAGGCAAATAACCAATCATGCTGCTCATCGCGTCGCATCGAAGCTCTGCTTGCCGCGACGGCCAAGAGGAAGAAGAGCCTTGGCGTTCGGCGCGCACACACACACACACACACACGGACACACACGGACACACCAGCCTTCCCCCTCCCTCTATCTCTCTCTCTTTCTCTCTCTTGCCTGCCTTCTTTACCTTCCAATTTGTTTCAATGCAACGGTGATAAGCCAAGCAATTACCGCTTTATTGATTTTTCATCACCGCAAATTTAAAGTTGATTTTTGATTTTCTCCACACACTCCTCCTCCCCTCCTTTCGTCAGTGCCCCCCTCCCTCACCCTGCCCCACCCCCCCCCCCTCGGAGGGAGACGGCAAACCCCGGCGAGGTGATTAGTTGACCTCCCTGTCCTGGGCTGCCGGTGGTCCCGTTGAAGAGGAATAGGGGGGGGGGAGTGTGCTGAATTCGACTAACCCCGGGTGACCCCTGTTGTCCCGGGGTAATGGGATGCTGAGTCTGACGCTGGGTGACATGGTTGTCACTTTGGCAACCGATAGCTTAACCCATTGATACCTGGAACGCATCTGTGTAACTTTAGATTTCATTGGCTATTCAAAAATAGGAGATATACAAGCTCATAGCGCGGCACCGAGTGCCGCGCTATGAGCTTGTAGATCTGCTATTTTTGAAAAATCGTGAAAAAAAAAAGTTTAATATTTTTTTCCGAAAAACTGTTAGGATTTAGTTTTTTTTTAGAAGCGGCCTCAGGTCTTAATGGGTTAATCATATCTATAACAATATCTACCCAACGACATGTCTGATTTGCCAGCGCTATCCCCCCCCCCCCCCCCCGCATGCGTGCCAATCGTCATGAGGCGATGGGCGACATCGTCGCCTGGCCACGCGCCGCACACGCTTTGAAACCCCCCCCCCCTTTCCCGCTAGACCTGATGATTGACAGCCCCCTCCCCTCCCTTTTGCCCTCTGTGATCGCTAATCGTTTCTCGGGTCAGTCTTATCAATTAACCTGCTGCCATGCGGACCATGGTATAGAGGATATATATACGTTCAGCTACGTCACATGGCCGTACATTCTATGGATTTACACTTAAGTTTAACCCTTTAAGACCCGAAGCCGATTCTACATGTCTTCCTAAATCTCAACAGTTTTCTGAAAAACGTACGTTTCTATATCAGCGGTGTTCAATCTTTTTCATGTCAAGGACCACCCAAAATGATATGTATTTGGCCGCGGACCCCCCATCAAAATATTTTGTTTCTGGGACCCCCAGAAGCAAAGATTTGAGTTAAAAATGTTTGCTTTAAAATATATATATATATATTCAAAGATTTGCACACATTTTCACGATTTTTCAAAAATAGCAGATCTACAGAGCTTGTATATCTGCTATTTTTGAATAGCCCAAAGTGTAAAATAATTCTTTTTAGCTAAAATCTAAAAATGACACAGTTCTAGGTCTTAATGGGTTAATGTGTGTTATCGGACATCGTCGCCGTCGGGCAGAAACCTCTTATCTCCATTTTATTGTACTTTTTGATCATACTACAGCTTCACACAAAAGCATCAACAGTAGCAGATCCACAAGCTCGAAACGTTTGGAGCTTGTGGATCTGCTACTTTTGATGCTTTTTTAAATTTGACTTCTGAAAAGTAACAGTTTTGGACATACTGTATGAGGTTTCCCACCCGACAGAGACGTATTAATAGCAGTTCAACATGAGCGTGAATTATGAGATCCGGTGAATGATGCTTTAATGAGATCGTCGCAGTTGCTCGGAACATTTGATTTAATCCACTTACAGTAAAAAACCCTTTGATTGTGCGTTCAGAGTAATCTGAGGTTAGACAGAGAGAGCTTGTTTCGGATGCAGTGATTTGGGCGTTATTGCTGTTATTTTCTTAATAATTGAAGGTCACATTTGTCACCAGAACGATTCAATTCAATTCATAGGAGCTTTATATTGGCATGAGAAAACATACATTTACATTGCCAAAGCAAGTGTCATAACATGATAAAAAAAACAATTTAAGAAGAAATGGGGGAACGTATGTACAGTTTGAGGGGGTACATCGTTGTGTTAAACAGAGCTATGCCACATTCCAACGTTATAATATATATATATAATATATATATATAATATATATATATATATATACATGTTGGCAAGGGTATAAAGCTTTATGAAACAAATAGCAGCGATCTTTTGCAGTAACTTTTTGGACAATTAGCAGCATTTAACTACTTACATTAGTATACTTAAAGCCTCAGATTTCAAGTGTGTTTAACTCATTCAATCCGGGAACGCATACTGTGTCATTTTAGATTGGAGATATGCTATTTTTTGGGACAAATTGTGATTTTATTTAGCAAATCTTTGAATGTGTATGTTTTTGTATTAAAAGATTTGCACACATTTTCACAATTCTTTAAAAAAAATAGCAGATCTACAAGCTCATAGCGCGGCAGCGGCACTCGGTTACCACATAAACCCCATTATGTTGAGCGGAGTCCCTCAGGGCTCTATACTAGCAACTCTTCTGTTTTCGCTCTGCATTAACCCATTCAATCCGTGAACGCATCTACATGTCCTCTAAATCCTAACAGGTTTCTGAAGAACTTACGTTGCTATATCAGTGGTGCTCAAACCTTTTCATGTCAAGGACCACCAAAATGATATGTATTTGGCCGCGGACCCCCATCTCAAAACATGATCTATGAGTGTTGCCAAGGTGACGATGACGATGGCATAATCGTCCCGACTAAGGACGCAACGCCAGTGTGACGTCGTCCTAAGATCGCATGACATCATATCCTACCTACTGTATAAGTACAGCCGGAAGCGGAGTGGCTAGCAGACCAGCTGTAAGTTAACGACCTTGATAAATACTTAGATTCTTGAGATAGAGCCACTCGTCTCATCCTTCAACCCCCTCTTGTGACAATCACAAGAGCCAGCAGTGCCTAGAGAATAATACAGTCCTTTAATACGATATCGAAGTAATAACAGAAAGCTCTGTTACATTTGGTCCTCGATCCACGAGCCTAGCCAGCTCGATTGATTGCAAGTGAACCCGGTTGAGCTCACTGAGATTCATATACAGGCCATTATAGGAAGACAAGATGACCGTACAGCTCGCTACGGCCTCCACGACAATGCACCAGATGCGACTCGCTGGAGGATATCTCAAGCAAACCTACACGAACCTTGGGACAAGCTTTTTTTATGGCCAGGGGCCAGGAGCCTTTCAGGCAAGCCCTCGGCTGGAAGCCACTCGTCTCAGCCCTCACCCCCACTTGTGACAATCACAAGAGCCAGCAGTGCCTAGAGAGAATAATACAGTCCTTTAATACGATATCGAAGTAGTAACAGAAAGCTCTGTTATAATGAGCTTTGTAGATCTGCAATTTTTGAAAAATTGTGAAAATGTGTGCAAATTTTCTATTATATCTTTTAAAGTGAACATTTGTAAAATATTTATTTCCAGTAACCTCCAGAAGCAAAGGTTTGAGTTAGAAATGTTCGCTTTAAAAGAATATATGTAATCAAAGATTTGCCAAAAAAAAAGTGTTTTTGCTAAAATAGCAGATCTACAAGCTCATAGCGCAGCACCGAGTGCCGCGCTATGAGCTTGTATATCTGCTATTTTAATCTTAAAATGACACAGATGCGTTGCGTTCCCGGATTGAATGGGTTAAGCACATTAACCCTGGCCGTCCCTGTTTTTCGCATGTCGTCATTATGAATTATGAGGGAAGTGACGTTAATTGCGGGTTCGAGGCCCGGCGGCCTTTGCTGCGTGTCGCTCCCTGTCTCTCTCTCTCCCTGTTTCCTCTTACTCTTACTCTTCACTGTACTGTCCAATTAAAGGCCCCACAAATATCTAATAGAAAAAGTTTCTAAATTCAAAACATTGTGAAAAGAATGCCGATCTACAAGCTCACAACAACGCCCCACGATGCGATGCGTTGTCGTGAGCTCGTAGATCGGCCAAATTTTCGTATAAAATAGTGCTTAAGTGGTTAATCATTCTTTATACGCGAAAGACGGATGTAATTCCACGGCGGGCCTGGTCATGATCACTGTAACATGCAGCAGTATGGGCTAACAGGGTGGTCAGACTGGCGCGTGCACACGCACACACTCACACACACACGCACACACACACACGCAGAGCCAGACTATTGCAGGTTAAACGGCTGTCTCCCTGGGTGGCTGCTGTGGCCATGTGGCTCTTATAAGGTTTTACCATGAGACCATCAGGGTTCATAGACCAGTCAAGGGGGCGTGCATGTTACTCCTCCTTACCATGCACTTGTTTATGTTTGTCTTAGATTTCTTTCTTACACAGGGTGTGTGTGTGTGTGTGTGTGTGTGTGTGTGTGTGAGTGTAACAATATGATTTTAGCATAGGGCTTCGGGTTTCAGTGAACGAAAATGTTGGGGCTAGATGACAATACCCTGTGTGTGCATGCGCACGCACACACGTGTGTGTGTGTGTGTGTGTGTGTGTGTGTGGGCTCATTCGCACCTCATCAAGAAGAGACCAGGGGTCCCAGACGAGAGAGAGGGTGGGGTTTTACAGGAGGATAGGGTGACAGGCACATGGAGGGGAAGGGTCACTGCATGGCACACCACTTGAAACACACACACACACACACACACACACACACACACACACACACACACACACACACACACACACACACACACACTTTAATTTATCTTTCCCACACTACAACATGCATCACATCACACTTTGTACAATGGTTCTCAAACGGTGTGCTGAATCACACTGGTGTGCCATGAGATGAGTCCAGCTGTGCCTAGTAGGAATGTTGTGACAACCATACATTATTATTATTGCAATATATTGTTGTCGGGCAGAAACCTCTCAAAAGCCCTTTTATCTCCATTATTCTAACTTTTTGTGTTTTCTCGTACATTAATACCTTCCTTGACCATACTACAGCGTCACAAACATTTTGGCTTTTAAAAGTAACAGTTTTGGACAAATGAGGTTTCCACCCGACAGAGATACAACTATTCAAAAAACGTATGAATTATCTTCACATTTACTATATCACTACTAAGTTTGTGCCCACTCATTACCCAATGCAGAGGCGGATTCTATACTCCCCAAAAAATGGACATTATGCAAAAGATTAGTTTTTAATTATCCACTTGAACCCCAGCATCCATATTATAAACATTGAAAATAGCTGATCCATAAAGCATAGAGATCTGTTGTAGACAGATTCAAAAATATATATTATTATTGCTTTTTTTTTCAACAAAAGAAAAAAAGGTCAAATAGCCGATCTAAAAGTTTGAAAAGCTGTGTGCTGATAGTGATTTAGAGTCAAAATATGTCCTGCTTGACTTTGGGATTCATAATGGGTTTGTTGATGTGAATGGTTGTCGTGACGATCCACGGGTCCTTCAATGCCAAAGAGAATAAAATAAGGATGTAAAAAGATGATGTATTAAAAGTGTTTGAAGGTTATTGTACTACAGCTGAGGTCAGGAGATGGGAGGAGATATTTACCTAATTAATTATTACACACACACATACGCACGTACAGACAGACAGACAGACAGACGCAGACACACGGCCATGACCTTTATTAATGTTCTTTGCACAAATAAGTCTCTTTCTCTCGCTGTCGCTCTTGCTCACTCTGTCACACATGCACACACACACACGCACGCACACACACACGCACGCACACACACACACACACACACACACACACACACACACACACACACACACACACACACACACACACACACACACACACACACACACACACACACACACACACACACCAGGAACCAGTAGTACATGGAGAAAAAAGGAAAAAAAGCAGAGAAATCAATTACCACCCAAGTAGGGGGAGAGGGTAGGTTGATGGCTTCATGTCAGCAAGGCTGTAGGTCACCAGCGTGTGTGTGTGTGTGTGTGTGTGTGTGTGTGTGTGTGTGTGTGTGTGTGTGTGTGTGTGTGTGTGTGTGTGTGTGTGTGTGTGTGTGTGTGTGTGTGTGTGTGTGTGTGCGTGCGTGCGTGCGTGCGTGCGTGCGTGCGTGTGTGCGCGTGCGTTTGTGCGTGCGGGTGTTTGTGTGTGTGTGTGTACATAGCGGCCTTTTCCTGGATACTGATGACATCATTTTAATTTTAAAGACTGTGCTCCAATTAAGTAATTAGTTGCTATGGTGTTTCTCTAATTACACAAGTTGTTCATAAAAAAAGAGCTGCTGACCCAGCCCCACATGGCAAAACGGAGACCTATGCACTTTTCACACACACACACACACACACACACACACACACACACACACACACACACACACACACACACACACACACACACACACACACACACACACACACACACGAGACAGTTTAACATGGAGTTAATGCAGTGATTTCTGGTAAAGGGCAGGGTTGGACTGTACGTTGTAATCACACTAAAACAGCCCTGCGCTTTAAAGAGCAGCTCATTGATGCTGCATGTTACTCAACAACAACAACATCCAATGAATGAATGGATGCATGGGAGTTTATTTAGTCAAGAGATTAGTGATTCAACAGGGTTTTATTTAGGGCTGCATAGGGCTGTCACAATAAGGGTATTTTACATGACGATTGATTGTCACACAATCATGTAACTATTGTGACAGGACTAGGGCTGCAACAGTTCTTTGAACTAATCGATTTAATTGATTATAAAAAAAGAATCGACAATTGAACATTTAATAAAATAGTTTGGGATTGTTTTGTGTGATTCTGTGTGTTCAGAGCTAATCTAGCAAACTGCAGGACCTATCGGCGCCAAACTTTGTAAAGAATTACCTCTCCACTAAAGAAAATTCACATTTCATATTTTTGAAACACTTGAAATATTTATCCATTATTATGTAATGGAAGTCATTAGATCTCATCTCAGATCGGGCTGCAGCTGTGCTCAAATTTGGAGCGATATGTCATAGTCAATGAAGTATGTACTGTAGGTGTTAAGTGATTAATGATGTTGGTCCCAAATGTGGAGTAATACAGATGGATGAAATCTGGGGTGACTATGACTCTTCCAGACGGCTCGCCCTTTAGGTGTCACGCCATAAAAACTATAAAGCACCTCAATCAAAGGGAACGGCAACCGCTTTTTACGTGCCCCGCTGCGAACTCGTACATCTGCTATTTTTTAACAAATTTGGAAAAATCTCATAAATGCTTGGAAAATGTTGAATAATTTTGATTTTACATAAATCTTCTCTTCTGGGGGTCCCTGACACAAAACCTTTTCAGATGGGGGTCGGTGGCCAAATAAATACCATTTTGGGGGTCCTTGACGTGAAAAGGTTTGAGAACTATTGGCTAAAATATCCACAGCGTTTGCAGACAAAACCGTTTTGATATAGCGATGATAAAACGTCACGTCAGGAATGCCAGCTCTCTAGCACAGTGGTTCTCAATGTGGGGATCTTGCGGGGGTACCAGGGGGTCCCCAGCAAAATTTGTTAATATAGCTTCACAATCATTTTAACCACTTAAACCATTATTGTATACTTTGGCTATTAAAACATAGCAGATCTACAAGCTCATAGCGCAGCACTCGCAGCCAAATACATATACTTTTGACATGAAAAAGTTTGAGAACCACTGCTCTAGTAGCCACTAGCCAGGACTAT
Organism: Gymnoscopelus microlampas; assembly: GCF_963454915.1. Classification (NCBI taxonomy): domain Eukaryota; kingdom Metazoa; phylum Chordata; class Actinopteri; order Myctophiformes; family Myctophidae; genus Gymnoscopelus; species Gymnoscopelus microlampas. Next base: position 26,159,163 of record NC_139945.1, on the reverse strand, counting down.
AGGACACGTCCTCCTCCACTCCACCATACAGAGGAAGACTTGTGCTCTTGAAGACGTCACGACTCAGCCTGTGAAAGCTTCATGTTTTAATGGGATTCTGTGATGCTGCACAGACACGGGACGTCCACTAACACTCATACTGAACGCACACACACACACACACACACACACACACACACACAGAGGCTCACAGCTGGGTTTAGTTAGCTGTGTGTGTGGGTTAATGCCATGCAGTCCAGTCCACTGGACTGCGTGTCAGGTCCGAGGCAGCAGTCACATTGTAGTAGGTCTCACAGCTAAATATCGTCTCTGTCGGGTGGAAACCTCATATGTTCAAAACTGTTACTTTTCACTATTCAAATTCAAAAGTAGAAAAAGTAGCAGATCTAAAAGCTCTAAACGCGTCGCTTCGCGCAGCGTTTAGAGCTTTTGATGCTTTTGTGTGACGCTGCAGTGTGATGAAGTAGGGCGTTAATTTAACCCATTGAGACCTGAAGCCGATTCTACATGTCTCCTAATAGCGGAGCAGCTAAGTGCTACGATCTTTCAATTTATGATAAAAGCGTGAAAATTGGCATGAGCAGTCTCCATGGGTCACTTGACAAGAATATTGTCTGAGCCATTTGTAATTTCAAGATGGCGGCCATTTTTCAAGATGGCCGACACCTTAGTGGGCAGTTAAGTGATATGATGGTTTATTTGGTGATACAAGCATGAAAATTGGCATGAGCAGTCTCTGTGGGTCACTTGACAATAGGCCACCCACAGCTATTTGAAATTTCAAGATGGCGGCCATTTTTCAAGATGGCAAACACTTTAGTGGAGCAACTAAGTTATATAATGGTTTATTTGGTGATACAAGCATGAACATTGGCATGAGCAGTCTCTCTGGGTCACTTGACAATAGGCCACCCACAGCTACTTCAAATTTCAAGATGGCGGCCATTTTTCAAGATGGCCAACACTTTAGGGGAGCAATTAGAAACACTCCCAGCCACTTGAAATTTCTATTTTCAAGATGGTCACCCCCTGGATCCTCAAAAGACATTTTCTCATAGAAATGTACGTTTTTTTTTTCATTAAGGACGATTATTATTATTATTATTATTATGCTAAAACAGTTGTGTTGATTTGTTGATCATAGATAGATTAGATAAGAGTGGATATCTGCACTACCAGGGCACACTGGTGATATATCACTGCTGTTAAACCTCAGAGTGGGGTTCAATGTCAGCTAATTGAAAGTTAGTATCCCAAATGCTGTCTAATTTACCCCAAAACAGTTAGATAGCCGCACCTGAATTGACAGGTTGTGCCAGCGCGGGAGAGCCTGGCCAAGGTTAATGGGGTTTTAATTAACCGGATGGTGTACAGATCGCATGGGATTTAAATGGCATTGGATGAACGATCGGACTAAGTGTTGGGTTAAGGCACAAACTTAGTTGTATCCCATACATCAAAGTGCTTGGTAAAAGGTGGTAAAAGGATAAACCCTCTGCCTCTGCCTATGCTGCAGACATGGCAGAAGCCATCATAACAGTTATGAAAACTAACTGGGACAGATGTTTCATTTGTCAGCAGGTCACCAAGGAAAAACTCATTCAGCCAAGTTTATTCAACAGAGAGCACGATCGTACTGGTCATGATACCATTGCAAGAAATGTTCCATTATTTCATAAGATCAATGCTCTGCCTATCTTACTTAGTCCAACCCGACTAGATGAAGGTGATGGCATAGAAAGCACATTGACAAGAAACAGAGCAACATATCATTCAAGCTGTTCAACAACACAGAGCTGGAAAGGGCCCAAAAGAGAGCATCTACATCTGCTGAAGACACTGAAGATACCAAAGATATCCATGTCAAGAGACTAAGAAGATCTAATGTATGACCGGTCCAGTGATGTCACAACTGTGAACGAGGCCAGGCTTGATCTCTTTGCCAGAAAGCAAAGACGATATGACTTGATCCTGCCAACTCAAGCAGCACTCAAAGAGCATGCCAAACGTGCATCTTATGAGGCTGGATACGTGTGGGGACAGGCATTGAAGCGACCTCCACAAATGCCGAGCCCATCTGACTGGGGATGGGTGGAACAGGACGAGAAGTGGAAAGTCTTCTGGACTCCACTTCCACCTATTGCGGAGAGTTGTTGGGAGTTGACCAATTGTGGGTGCACCAAGGCATGTACTGGAAGGTGTAAGTGCTTCAGATATGGACCCAGTTTCACATGCCTATGTAATTGCCCCTGCTAGAACCTATATTTGCATGTTTACTTTGCCAGAGTTATTCCCCGTTGTCCTCTGTGTTTTCAAGGGTAGGCCTATGGCTCGGCTTCCCCTCGCCACATTGGCGCATCATGTTTTACTTTGTATCTAGTCTATTACTGTGTAATTTTCAGTTGTTACTTTGTAACATTGCTTCCACTACCTTCCACTGCCATATCTAACAGTGAAGCACATTTTCAGTTTAGTTCCTTAGTATAGTTTGTCATGGTTCCGTGGCTATTGCCATTCAGTGTTAGCCATTGCTCATAATTTTGGAGCACTGTCCGTTCAGCACCACAACTGTGCTTATCAGCACCACAACTGTGTTAATTTATTCATCTTATTTTTTGTTTCCCCAACCCTTAGTATCTATTTGACACATGTAATGGCTGTTAGTTTAAAAAAAAAAGATATATATTATCCTCCCTTGTGACTGTTACCTTGTCGTGGTAAGGGAGCTTGTGTAAGCCTTCCTCAGTGAACACTGAGAGCTATGCCGGTGGGAGGCAACTCCTGACAGGTTTTACCAAACTGGACAGCTTGTGGGCGAGGAGTCAGACAAAACAAAGTCAAACAACCTCTCTTGACAGAGCTTTTTGAGGAACCCAATACATTTCTATGAGAAAAGGTATCATTTAAGGATCCACATGGCGCACGGCAGACATCTTGAAATTTCAAGTGGCTGTGGGCGGTTTCTTGTCAAATGACCTTTTGAGACGGCTCATGGCAATTTTCATGCTTGTATCACCAACTAAATGATTTCTTAAGCTTAACTGCTCCACTAAGGTGGTGGCCATCTTGAAAAATGGCCGCCATTTTGAAATTTCAAGTAGCTGTGGGTGACTTATTGTCAAATGACCCACAGAGACTGCTCATGCCAATTTTCATACTTGTATCACCAAATGAACCATTATATAACTTAAATGCTCCACTAAAGTGTCGGCCATCTTGAAAAATGGCCACCATCTTGAAATTTCAAGTAGCTGTGGGTGGCTTATTGTCAAGTGACCCACAGAGACTGCTCATGCCAATTTTCATGCTTGTATCACCAAATAAACCATCATATCACTTAACTGCCCACTAAGGTATCGGCCATCTTGAAAAATGGCCGCCATCTTGAAATTACAAATGGCTCAGACAATATTCTTGTCAAGTGACCCATGGAGACTGCTCATGCCAATTTTCACGCTTTTATCATCAACTGAAAGATTCTGCCAGAAAAAAGCATTTAGCCGCTCCACTATAAATCCCAACAGTTTTCTGAAAAACGTATGTTTCTATATCAGTGGTGTTCAATCTTTTTCATGTCAAGGACCCCCAAAATGATATGTATTTGGCCACGGACCCCCATCAAAATATTGTGTTCCAGGGACCCCCAGAAGCAAAGATTTGAGTTTAAAAAGTTCGCTTTAAATATATATTATTCAAAGATTTGCACACATTTTCACGATTTTTCAAAAATAGCAGATCTACAAGCTCATAGCGCGGCACTCGGTGCCGCGCTATGAGCTTGTATATCTGCTATTTTTGAATAGCCCAAAGTGTAAAATAATGCTTCTTTAGCTCAAATCTAAAAATGACACAGATCCAGGTCTTAATGGGTTAAAAAAAAAAACACAAAAAGTTTGAATAGGGAGATAAGAGGATTCTGCCCGACAGGAACGATACTGTGCTTCTTATTGGATTAATCAAAAAAGTCATTGATAGAATAATGGCTAATAACAAAAAATCTATAGTTGCAGTATGCTCATGTTGACTGCCTTGGTGGCAGCATCTGAAGTGTTAATTCCCCCCCCCCCCCAAAAAAAGGATGGGGTCTAGTACAGACCCCTAAGAGACTTCAATCAACAAAGTACTTCAGTTTAGGCTTTAGGGTTTAAAGGTGCAGTAAGTGATTCCTTATTTTTGTTGAAATAAGTGTTAAATAGCTCTATATTCTGATAGCACTCATTGCTCTAGAGTGTTTGTTCAGTAACAGGAGTCTCTCCAGCGCTTTAGTAAACAGAAAAAGCATTTTCAGGTCATGATGCCAAGTTTATCCATTCAGGAGAGAGAAGTCACTCAGAATACAGGATAAACAAGTGTAATTGGAAGTGATGACACAAAGAAGACAACATTGGAACTGGAGCACAAAAAAAAATGTAAGCTGATAAATCGGTACTCTCTCCTGATAGGGTTAAATTGGCAACCCACCTGGACAATGTTATTAACCCATCCAATCCGGGAACGCATCTGTCTTTTTAGATTTCTTTGGCTTTTCAAAAATGGAAGATATACAAGCTCATAGCGCGTCACTTTGTGAGCTTGTAGATATGCAAAAAATGATAATTATTGTGACAATTTGTAAACAAATACATATAATTTTGGGGGTTCTTGACATGAAAAAGTTTTAGAACCACTGATATAGCAACATACTTTTTTCAGAAAACTGTTAGGATTTAGAAGACATTTGTAGAATCGTAACCTCAGGCCTTAATGGGTTAAGTGGTAGTAGTTTAACCAGGGTCAGTCGAGGAGAGAAGAGGTGAATGACACAAAACAGAGGAAGAAAACAGGAGGAAGAGGGACAGATGAGGAGAGATGTGCTAGCAGATAACCACAGCTAGGAGATAGCAGCGTAGCACGGCGCGTGGCTCTGTCAGCCCATCATTAGCTGACTGTTTGGATCATTAATTCATCATTCAGACCTTTATTGACTCGAGAGTAGCAGATCACTATCACAGAGAGACACCGGGGTGGGGATAAAACAGAGAAAAGTGTGTGTGTGTGTGTGTGTGTGTGTGTGTGTGTGTGTGTGTGTGTGTGTGTGTGTGTGTGTGTGTGTGTGCGTATGCGTGCGTGTGTGTGTCTAACCAGATACCATGTAATGGATACACACATTATGGACACGGTATCATGGCTCATTATCTTAGCTAATGTCCAGTCCATCATGGCACATTTTGTCCAAAGCCACCATATAGCAGACGTAATTAATAATACATGCATATGCCATATTACATTTTCACTAATTGCACATCACAGACATACTGTACAGACGTGTGCATTTGTATTTTGTGTACAAAACAAACTAGAATTTGCAAGCAAGCTTGTACATCTGCTATGTTTCAGATTTTATAAATAATTAGGATTTTTTTGCACAAATCTTCTCTTTTGGGGGGAAATATTTTCAGTTGGGGGGGGGGGGGGGGTCCGCGATATATATACCAATTTTTGGGTCCTTGGCACGAAAAAGTTTGAGAACTACCGTTTTAGCAGGCCCTAAAAGGTGTGTATGTGGGGGTCATTTGTTTGATTTTGGGAGGAGTATGGTGACTCCTACATTTGGACCTATTATATACATAACTGTGTGTGTGTGTGTGTGTGTGTGTGTGTGTGTGTGTGTATGTTGGGGGGGGGGGGGGTCTCAGGGGAACACTGTGATGCTCTGGCATCATTAGACTAGCTTAGCCACCTGCTGTGTCATTGGTACAACACACACACACACACACACACACACACACACACACACACACACACGTTAGCGCGCTAACTCCCCCAGGGACACAGCCAGGACATCTGGCCCAGCCTGTCACACTGTCCCTCATTTTGTGTGACCTGTTGACCTCCGCCATGGGAGCCCAAACACACATCAGCATAAACAGCAGCAGCGCGCCTTGTCACCGTGTCACTGTCACAACATCTGACAGAACAACACACCAACACGTCTGGGAATAAACACACGCGTGCACACCCACACACGCACATGCACACAGACACACACACACGCTCAGGGATTTATGATTGTTCTTGTTGTTTTCACATCGTAGCTGTCGGACAAAAACTTTATAAAATGTCAAATTGTCTAAAATGTATATGGTCTAAATCAGGGATCTTCAACAGGGGGTCCAGGACCCCTAGGGCTTCTCAGAGTTACTTCAGGGGGGCCGGCAAATCTTTGTGTGATAGGATTTTTTCTCTCATCTCATCTCGCTCTCATCTAGGGGGTCCTTGGGCTGAAAAACGTTGAAGACCCCTGGTCTAAATTAATGCCCTATTTTACTTCAAAAGTAGTGGGAAAAAGACAATCTACAAGCCAACAACTTGTTGGCGAGGTGACGCGTTGTGAGCTTGTAGATGTACGGTAGATTGGCTATTTTGACTATATTAGGGAGATTTGGCTATGACGTGCCCAATTTAGGAATGTCAGGTTTAAAGTGATTAAATGAGTATATGGGTTTTATAAATATTTAACCAATGAAAAAGTATTAAACCAATCAATCCAGGAACGCATCTGTGTCATTTTAGATGTCTAGCAGATATACAAGCTCATAACGCGCACCGAGTGCTGCACTACAAGCTTGTAGATCTGCATTATTTTTTTTTATCATGAAAATCTGTGCAAATGTTATTATAAATATATATTTTTAACATTTGTAACTCAAATCTTTGCTTCTGGGGATTCTACAAATGTCTTCTAAATCCTAACAGTTTTTTTGTAAAAGAAAGAAAACGTATCTTGCTATAATATCAGTGGTTCTCAAACTGTTTTCATGTCAAGGACCCCCAAAATGATATGTATTTGTCCGCCAACCCCCCCCCCCCCCCCCCCCCCCCCCCATATTCAAAGATTTGCACAAATTACACAATTAAAAAAAATATATCTACAAGCTCAGAGCTTGAGCTTGTAGATCTGCTATTTTGAATAGCCAAAGAAACCTAAAGTGACAAAGATGCGTCCCCGGATTGAATGGGTGAACAAGAGCTTCAGCCTAAATAACAACTACACTGGGTCCAGTTTTTCCAT
>NC_139945.1:25989612-26147112 GCF_963454915.1 Gymnoscopelus microlampas | reverse complement strand
TTCTATTGGTTGGTCTGATCTCTCTCTCTCTCTCTCTCTCTCTCTCTCTCTCTCTCTCTCTCTCTCTCTCTCTCTCTCTCTCTCTCTCTCTTGGCCTTAATCAATGAGGTGGACAAACAGGTGTTTATAGAGAACAGTGGCCTATCGATTCTCATCAGCACCGCTGTCTGTTGTTGCACTCATTTTGGTAATGAGTGGGCAAGTCGCTTTCCTGTCCGTCCGTCCGTCCGTCTGTCTGTCTGTCTGTCCGTCCACACACACACACACATATTATGTCAAACTTTGTTTTTGTATCTGTCGGGTGGAAACCTCATACAGTATGTCCAAACGTACTTTACAGGATTCAAATTGAAAAATAGCTAAATGTTAGAATATGGAGATAAGAGGTTTTCTGCCCGACAGCAACAAATTAGTCAATAATGCTGTGCTCTTTAGTCTTCCTCTAACACACACGCACGTGCGCTCGCGCGCACACACACACACACACACACACACACACACACACACACACACACACACACACACACACACACACACACACACACACACACACACACACACACACTGCCACCACCCCCTTTTGCCACCACTCCATGCCACCACCATCTCACACACACACACAAAAGGTTGCGACCAAGTGTGTAAATGCATAGATGGCAGGACACAAGTTATATGGTATAAATGCACAGAGGATATTCCTCCCTCGATCACTCAGCGACTCGCTTACACGCACGCACACATACACACATACACACACGCATACACACACCCACCCACACACGCACGGGCACACAAAATCATTCATCATCCATTAACATGATCTACAGATATAAAGAGAGTGGCATATTATTGATTGATTTGGATATACCATTTCCTGGAAACTGGTAATGGTTGTTATGCTTTTCAACTTCAAGAGAGGACAGCTGCTCCGAGAGATGGAAATAACTTCAGATGAAGCATCGCTCATGATGCGCATTGAATTGTGCATCTATTTTTGTTTCTTTTATCTCTCTCTCTCTCTCCTTCTCTCTCCTTCTCTCTCTGTGTCTCCGTCTCTCTCCCTCCCCGCTCTCTCTTTGTCCTCCCATCCCTGACAGAAATGTTCCTAATGCGGTGACAATTGAGTCGCCCCGTTAAATTAATTTGCCAGATAATGTGTCAATATTAAATATCAACTTTGACCTCTCTGGGCTGGCGGAGAGCGCTCGCCCAGCGAGCAGTATTGATTTTTGTCTGCCTGTAAGCTCGCCAGGCCCTCTCTCAAAGTCCATTATTTTTGATTTTCCCATGAAATACATATCTCTCCCCGCTGACATCTGACAAACAGCATATGGAAGTCATTTTATCTACCAATAATGTGTTTGTCAAAAAGTCTGAGGCCTTAATGGATTCCTGCGGCGCACACGGACAGCCCAGCTTACAGACAGAGAGAGCTGCCAGGGAGATGCGTGTGTGTGTGCGTGCATGCGTACGTGCGTGCGTGCGGGTGTGTGTGAGAGGAGGGTGGTGGGGGGGTGTATACAACATTAAAAAGACTGTAGAGAGGAACAAGCGATTAATCATCAGATCGTTTAAAAACTGTAACGTCGATTCTTGCATTGTTGACCCATCACTGGTCGACAGTTAAGTCATCGACCGTCGTGTGGCTTTAGTTTTGGCTTGTTGTCACGGCTAGAGCCTGACAGATGGCAGATTTTTGGGTCTGATACCCATACCTGATACCCATACCGATCCCAATTTTGGAGAGTTCTAGACCACTGATGTTGTAACCCATATTTTGTAAAAAGTAAATAGAAAATAAATTGCACATACATTTGTAAAAAAACGTAAGATTTTATTAACGGTTCTATTTGAGAACATTTAATTTATAAACAAGCTAATAAATAGGAAAAAAACACAAATACGTTTTTGATATATATACATGTTTTAAAATATAATAGCTTCATGACATGAAAATAACCTTTAACTTACAATGAACAAGCAAACAAGTAAATATAAAAAAATACACACTTTATTTAGTTTCCGCCGCGTTGTGAGCATGTAGATTTGTATCTTTGAAACATTTTAACCACTTAAACCCCAGCGTCCGTATTCTGGGAAAACCTTCGCAGAAAATAGCCGATCGACAAGCTCAGAGCGTTGTGAGCTTGTCGATCGGCTATTAATGTAGAGCAAAAACAGAAAAGACGCAAGTATAGACCCCTGAGGGACCCCGCTCAACAAAGTATTTAAGTGGTTGAAAGGTCAAAGATCGGGCCAAAAAAGTCGAATAATTGCCTGTATATCAGTTAAAAGAAGTCAAATAATGGATTATATATCAGCCAAAAAAAGTTGAATAATGGATTATATATCAGCCAAAAAAAGTTGAATAATGGATTATATATCAGCCAAAAAAGTTGAATAATGGATTATATATCAGCCAAAAAAAGTCAAATAATGGATTATATATCAGCCAAAAGAAATCGGCCAAACCAAGATCTATATATATATACGACTGCAAGATACAGTATGTCGGCCAAACCGAGATATATCGGGCAAAAGTATCGGTCGGGCTCTATAGTCACGGCTCCGTCTCGCGGGCGGCCTGCCGCCCGCTCTGCGAGGTCTCGTGATAGCGGTGTGAAGGACAGGCCACAGTCTGTGGGAGGATATTGAAGCCAGCGCTCGGAGACGCTAACGTCCATCTAGCAATCCAGTCAAGGTAATGAGTTTATTTGGAGCGTCTCCCCCCTCACAGTGTGACAAACTGACAGCCTGTCACGCCACGGACACATAATCCCACTCGTCACTAAGTTGTCCAATTCTAGTAAATATAAATCAAAACCCAAGTTTGCTTGGATTGTGTTATAGGACCTGTAATAAAGTGTGTGTGTGTGTGTGTGTGTGTGTGTGTGTGTGTGTGTGTGTGTGTGTGTGTGTGGCTTTTGCTGCAAAATGTTAACTAAATGAAAACCGGAACAAATATTAATTTATTCATTAAACGCCCCGGTCTGTGAAGATGTGTTGTGACAGCCCCTCTGTGGCTGTTAATGGATCAAATTAATTCCAAACTATTAGCTTCCAACTGTAGCTGCTCTTTGTAGCAAGTGTGTGAGTGCTGTGCGCATGTGTGCTGTTTTTATGCCGGCTGTGTGTGTGTGTGTGTGTGTGTGTGTGTGTGTGTGTGTGTGTGTGTGTGTGTGTGTGTGTGTGTGTGTGTGTGTGTGTGTGTGTGTGTGTGTGTGTGTGCGTGTGTGTGCGTGTGCGTGTGCGTGTGTGCATGCGTGCCTGAGTGCGTTTGTGCAAATCCCAGCTCTGTGTGTGTGTACATTCACAGCTTGAGCGAACTCAGCACGAGTTGTTGTTGTTGTTGTATCATGACGTTGTGTGTGTGTGTGTATGTGTGTGTGTGTGTGTGTGTGTGTGTGTGTGTGCGCGCGCGCGCTTGTTTTCATGACACAGCCTACATGGGAGGATGACAGACGTGCGCGTCGGGCTGGATTGACAGATAGATTGATGGGAGAGTGCAGGGGAGGATGTGAAGATGAGGGAGAAATGGATGAATATTGACTGATTGGTAGAAAGACTGACAGCCATAGAATAATAGGACTATTCAGACTCTGTTATGTCCCCCCCCCCCGTCCCCCCCTTTCTGTTCCAACTTTTTTCAGACACTCCTATTCTGTTGGCCTCCTACGCTTGCAGAGATGTTCTCCTCCAGATCATTTATTATCTGATCTACAGAATTCTTAATGTGTTTATATCCAGATGTAATTTATCGGAAATGTTTTTTTGCCCGCCCGTCTGGTTGGATTGTACCGACCGGGCGGCCGGGGCAACGAGGAAAAAAAAAGATTCCCTTTCTGTTACATTAAAAACCCTGAATGAAACATAATCCTATTTGGTTTCCATAATGGATGAGTTCCATTGTATTCAGCATGCGTTCATATTTTGATTATTTTATCGTGTTTTATCTAAGTGTTCCTCAATGTCTGGCTATTACCTTGTTTATTTTATGTAATATATATATATATATATATACTGTGTGTGTATTATATATATATATACCGTGTATATATATAGTCTCTGTCGGTTGGAAACCTCATATGTCCAAAACTGTTACTTTTCAGAATTCAAATTCAAAAGTAACAAAAGTAGCAGATAAGAGATTATAGATCTGCTACTTTTGATACTTTTGTGTGACGCTGTAGTATGATCAAGTAGGGCATCGATTTACGGGGGAAAAAAAGAAAGTAAAATATGGAAATAAGAGGTTTCTGCCCGACAGCAACAATATATATATATATATATATATATAAATGCCTTTGGCTAAAGTCCTTTTCATAAGAAGCCCAGATTAAAATAGGAGCATATGAGAGCTTTCATATTTCATGTTGTCACAGAGAATTATATAGAATGATAGCATAGAGTCCAGCTAGGACCAGGCTCCATTTCTATACATGACAGAGGACTGGTGACCCGTACACTGTACGTACGCGCGTGTGTGTGTGTGTGTGTGTGTGTGTGTGTGTGTGTGTGTGTGTGTGTGTGTGTGTGCGTGTGTGTGTGCGTGTACACAGTACGTACGTATGTCCTCGTGTGTAACGTGTCATGTGTGTGTGTGTGTTTCAGGGGGCATCTCTCTGGAGGACCAAGTGAGAAGAATAAAGGAACTTGAGACCATCGAGGATGATTCCTTTGTTCCTCAGGCTTTCAAATCATCCAGAGACAGCATAAAGGTGCGTTCCCTCTCTCTCTCCCTCTCTCTGTCTCTTATTGGATTTCCTGCGTCCACAGTGCGGTGGTCTCTGTCCAGAGACAGCCCAGACCAAATCAAACATTCCTATTCAATAGCATTTGTTCTCCGACCCGAGACGGTTTCATCTGACGCTTTGCGGCCTGCTAAGAGCGACACACAGCCACACAAAAGAAGTTCTCTACCTCCCTCCCGCCCTCCCTTTCTTTTTCTTTCTTGCTTTCTTTCTATTTTGCTTTCTTTCTTGCTTTCTTGCTTTCGTTCTTTCTTGCTTGCTTGCTTTCTTTCTTGTTTTTTTCCTCCCTCTATTTGTCCCTTTCCCTATGGTTCTGGTAGTGCGGATGCTAGCAGAACACTGAAGTCCAAAGCAGGCGGTATTAGGTTTTGTTGGGCCTCGTTGCTGTTCTGTGGAGCCGAACAGCGTTACGACACATGGGTGAAGAGTAGGCCTAATTTATCAGGGTTCCCACGGTCATGAAATTTCTGGAAATATTTTGAAATTAGAAAAACAGTTTTCCAGGCCCTGGAAAAGGTTTGGAATTAATCAAATGTTTTGGAAAATGTTCAAAACTGTTTTCAGGATTCAAATTCTAAAATGGCAAAAGTAGCAGATCTACAAGCTCGAAACGCGTCGCTTCGCGCCGCGTTTCGAGCTTGTAGATCTGCTACTTTTGATGCTTTTGTGTGACACTGTAGATGAGAGGTTTCTGCCCGACAGCAACGAAATACATTGTTTTTGTCTAACATTACATGAAAGATGGGTAAAATGTGGTAACATGCAGTGCTACTTGATACGTTGTTAGCTTGTAGATCTGTTCTTTTTGTCACGTGACACCTTCGCTCGAGTCTGTCTTGGGGCATTGATTGATTAATAGTCTCATTATTGCATTGTATGACTTCTATAGTCCTGGAAATGGGGTAAAATACTTTGGAAAAGTTTTGAAAATTCATTGTTAAAAATGTGTGGGAACCCTGATTTATGCTCCGTCATACGACGGTGTCGCACACTGAAAATAGCCCTTCTACAGACTTTATTAGTCAGAAAGGAAAACAGCACAAGGTACGAAAAGTCCTTTGGGACTTGTTTCACGCATCACATCCGTAGGTCAGTAGCTTGTAGGTCATATATTTTCCAGTGGTGGAAAAATACTGGCAGTTTTTACTTAAGTAAAAGTTTCAATACCACAATCTAGAAATACTCAGTTACAAGTAAAAGTCCATCATTTTAAATTTACTTGAGTAAAAGTACAAAAGTATTAGCATCAAAATATACTTAAAGTACCAAAAGTACTCATTATGCAGAATGTCCCATATGTATATGTATACAAATATTTTGAAAATACGCGTCGCATCGCAACACATTTTATACAGGTATACAATGACACAGATGCTTTCCCTGTTTTTAATGGGTTAAAAGTAGACCAGGTAGACCTGTATTAATCAGCTTCAGGGAAATTCAGCTTCCACCAGCTGATGGCTGCTCAGATGGTCATGATGAGTGCTCATAGGGGTAGCTGTTAGGGGTTAAGTGTCTTGCTCAGGGACACTTTGACACGTATTACTCTACTGGGCGGGCGGGGGAGGCGAACTGGCGACCTTCTGATTATACCCACTAAGTTACGGCCGTTTTAATTTTTTTACTATGTATTTTTGGCCGAGACATGCTATTTTCAAAGGCGTATAAAAGCGAACGGGAGGTCGCGATGACATTTTTCTTTTTTTTGCGGAAGCACAGTGAAACCCTCTGTGATTAGCAAACATCAGGGGATCGATCATACTGGAGATAAATATTCTGTGACTACTTGAAAAGGTAGGAAAATCGCTGGCACAGTACGCAATTATTTTTTTATTTAATTGGCACTGAATGAGTTAAGACCTTTTTAATACCTAAAAAAAAAGAAAGAAAAGGAAAAGACCATTACTGCATCAAGAAGAGTAATCAACAAACTACTATAAAAACTGGTCAAACATTATCCACATTGTCAAATAATATAAGAAATAAATCGTGAAAATAGCAGATCTACAAGCTATTCTGCTATTTTCACAATATTTATCTGTGGAACCGAATCAAACTAAATTGACTCATTATTTTGGGGGGTCGCGGCCTGAAAAGTTTGAGAACCATTGCACTAGGCCAGGGGTTCCCAAAGTTGGGGTCGCGACCCCACTTGGGGTCGCGGGAGACTGACGGTGGGGTCGCGAAATTATTATTTTTTTTACATTTTAAATTCAACAGAATGGATGAAATACAACCTAAAATGATTACAAATAGTACATTTTACCATTTTAATACATTTCAAATGCGCACCGAACGTGCAAGTTTATGTGCATAAATTACCTCCAGGTTTAGGTGGGGTCGCGAGTCAATGGCCGCCTTATTTTGGGGTTGCGGCTGAAAAGTTTGGGAACCCATGCACTAGGCTACGACTACATTGATTAATTAGATTTTCGTGTGTGTGTGTGTGTGTGTGTGTGTGTGTGTGTGTGTGTGTGTGTGTGTGTGTGTGTGTGTGTGTGTGTGTGTGTGTGTGTGTGTGTGTGTGTGTGTGTGTGTGTGTGTGTGTGTGTGTGTGTGTGTGTGTGTGTGTGTGTGCGTGCGTGCGTGCGTGCGTGCGTGCGTGCGTGCGTGCGTGCGTGCGTGCGTGCGCACTGCTACTACTGCGTATTCACCAGTCAACAATGACTGACTTATTGGTTCCTTAATGATGTGTGAACAAACAATCTTAAGAAACAAACAAAATAAACACATTTTTAATGGAATATGATAATCCACCAAAATAATAGTTTGAAAGGAAGATGAACAAAATAATTTAGATGATAATAATCTTAATGACAGAAATTTGTCCAATCCCTGTGAAAAAAAGAATGCTTTCTTCTTTTTGTTAAATATAATAATTTGAAATAATCCTGATTTTCACATTCATCTCATGGGTAATACCCTCTCAATTAGCAAACATCTTTTGACACAGACGGTAAGTTCTTAATTCCTTTGGTTGGGGATATTAATCATATCACACATAACACATTTGAACTGCAATGAAAAACAAACATAATAAACACAAACGTTCCAGATATCTTTCATTTATTTGTCAGAATAAAATCAAAATGTGTTTTCATAAAGTAAACAAATATTGTCTGTTGGATGGAATATTCAAAAGTGACCAAAGTAGCAGATCTACAAGCTCAAAACGCGGATCTGCTTTTGTGTGACGCTGTGGTGTGATCAAGTAGGGCATTCATTTTAGAAAAAACAGAAGTTAGAATATGGAGATACAGGCATGAGTTGGCAAACACCCCCATCCACTGTGATTCTGTCCATGTAATTAACCCATTGAGACCTGAAGCCGATTCTACATGTCTCCTAAATCTCAACAGTATTCTCAAAAACGTATGTTTCTGTATCAGTGGTGCTCAATCTTTTTCATGTCAAGGACCCCCAAAGTTATATGTATTTTGCCGCGGACCCCCATCAAAAAATGTTGTTCCAGGGACCCCCCAGAAGCAACGATTTGAGTTAAAAATGTTCGCTTTAAAAATATATATATTCAAAGATTTGCACACATTTTCACGATTTTTCAAAAATAGCAGATCTACAAGCTCATAGCGCTGCACCGAGTTTGTGCTACGAGCTTGTAGATCTACCTTCTTTTTTTTTAAATCGTGAAAAGTTGTGCAAATCTTTGAATACATATATTTTTTAAAGCAAACATTTCAGGGGTTGTCAAACTTTTTTCATCCCAAAATGATATGTATTTGTCCGTGGACCCCCCCCCCCCCCCCCCATCTCAAAATATTTTGTAGCTTTTGAGCTACAAAAATGTTTAGCTTGTAGATCTGCTATTTTTGAATAGCCAAAGAAGTCTAAAATGACAGAGTCATGAAATTTCTGGAAATATTTTGAAATTAGAAAAACAGTTTTCCAGGCCCTGGAAAAGGTTTGGAATTAATCAAATGTTCGGGCAGAAACCTCTTATTTCCATATTCTATCTGTTTGTACAGTATATAGCATCCTGCCACCTCCAGCTGTGCCGCCTCTCTTTTCATCAGTGCCACCGTTGCCAAGCCGTACAGCGTGGCTGGTCTCACTGCCGTCTTATACATGCAGCGGTGGAAAAAATACTCACATTTTTCACTTAAGTAAAAGTACCAATACTGCAATATAAAAATACTCTGTTACAAGTAAAAGTCCAGGATAAAACATGTGCTTGAGTAAAAGTACAAAAGTATTGGCATCAAAATTCACTTAAAGTACCAAAAGTAAAAGTACTCAAATCTTTGAAAATAGCAGATCTACAAGCTCACAACGCGTCGCGTTGTGAGCTTGTAGATCGGCTATTTTCAAATAGCCTATGTATAAAATAGGGTTAATTAACCCTAACCCTGGTTAATGTATGTTTCATAATATCATAATTTATATCTGTAAAGTAACTAGTAACTAAAGTTTTCAAATAATTGTAGTGGAGTAAAAATACAATATTTACCTCTGAGATGTAGTGGAGTAGAAGTAAAAGTATTGGAAATTGGAAATACTCAAGTAAAATCAAAATTGTACTTAAGTAAATGTACTTAGTTACTTTCCACCACTGTATACATGTTCCCTCCCACTGGTGACCTTCTGTCACAAATAACGCTTGACATTTTCCTCCATCCATTCCCTCAAAGTACTCTTTCAATGTTCTCAACACACTGTCTCCGCCTGCTAGAACATTTCCGTCTCTATCTTTTACCACCTTAACATGTTGCACATCCTTCCCATCCCATTAGCTTTGTCTAGCCATCCGGTGCAGATCATTTTCTCCCTTCTTGGTGTCCAACCTCTCATTTTCTCTCTTTTTGCCTTACTCCTCATCTCCTTGTACTCCTGCCTACTTTCTTCATCTCTCCGGCTGCCTTTCTTATCTCCTCCCCGAGCTCCACACAGCATTGTTCATCCTTCATCCTCCACCATTTGATCTTATTCTCTGTCTTCACACCCATAACATCAGCTCTCAGTACTTAACATACTGTAGGACTCAAGCCGTGCTACTCATACAAGTTGGCGGTGGCCGGGACCGAACCTATGACCTTATGGTGTACAGGCGAGAGCTCTACCAACTGAGCTAACCGGACACATACAGTAATATGTGTCCGGTTAGCTCAGTTGAGCATATTACTGTATGCTCATGCTCATCACTCTGTCTCACCTTCTCTTCAACTCAGCCTGTTGATATACTCTTCCTTGGATTATACCTACCCCATTTCTCCTCTCGTCCACCCCGTGGTAGAACAGTTAAACCCCCTCCAAAACGCATGGCCTTGCCCATTGAGATTAATAATCTCTTTTAGAAGGGAGACCTGGGCTACAACAATAGCTATAATGGTGAAATGTTATCTAAAATGTGCAAGAAATACTGTATACATATGACTTGTTGATTTGGCGGCCATCTTGAAAAATGATGCCATATTGGATTTTTGAAAAGAAAAAAAAACGCATAGCCTATTCAATGAGTGGAAAGGTGGGCTTGGACGATTTTCTGTCAAGGAGTGGATTTGGTGCAAATAAATGCTTGCAATGGATTCAGAATTATGAAAAACCCTAGTTTGACCCCTTACATGCTACTTAAAGAAAACCAGGAAAGACATTTTTCCCACATAAGGTTAAGGGTACCCCAACTTTCAACAGGTGTCACAGATTCCCCTAGGGAAACTGAATTTCTTTCTTTGTGAGATGTGTTACTAGACACCTTTACAAACACATTGGTTAAGAAATGTCTTGGTAAGGAATTTATTCCCAGATTGAACATTTTTCTGATAATATTCCCTGACTATAGAGCCAGAACGGTGCCAGATTTTTGGGTCCGATCGGCATTTTGGAGAGTCCTAGAACGCAGATGAAATGAGATTACCCATTTTTTTTACCTATATCTAATATAAAAATAAAATGAAAAGCCGATCTACAAGCTCACAAATGTGTGAAAGTTTTCCAAATTCTTAAAAAAAAAGTTTTCGTCAAAAAAAGTCAAATAACGGCCGACACACCGGCCAAACGGATATTTGGGTCGGGCTCTAATTGAGACGACCACTAACTACTTTGGTTACTTAGCACAGTTAGCAGTTCATGTTCACAATAATATGTGCTGTATTGGCAGTTAAGTTTAATATTCCACTCTTTGGCAGTGAATCGTGGCATGATAAACATTTGGTCTTGAGGTTGAAATCAGTAGTTGTTTATAACCAGGATTTACAGGCACAGCAGACATTTCATTTTTCATACTTTATTGTTTTTAAATAATTCCATGTTTTCTACCATGTTAGAGTGGAGATTGGAAGTCTATAATGGCAGAATAAAGGCTGCTTGTCATAATTCACTTAGCAGAAACCCTCTCGGGACGGTTGAATAATAAATGATGTGCATTATATTCCCTTGTCTTCTCTCGATTCGATACTTAAGATTTCCGACTGCTTATTCTTTCGGTGCAGCTGTTAATGAGCACCAATCCATACAGAGATGCAAGAGCGATATGGAATCTATACGTTGCTGTCTGAAAGAATATGTATAATTGTATAAAATTACATCAGCATTAAATAAAATAAAAAATAGAAAACTTTGGTTAATGCCAATTATCTCAGTTACTGGGTAGGTATTTTTCATTTGAAATCCCTCAGGGTTAATTTAACTCTGATAGTGTTAAAAAATGATCCCATTGAACCCCAAGGGTCCATTTCCTTTCCTTAGACTCCTTTTGGCTATAAAGGTTTGCAATGGTTTTAAACTGCAGTTGTTCAGCCAGCCAGCCTGATAGAATTTGTCCCAAAGCCAAAACGTTTGGGTGTTTTAAAATAGATATCGACATGATACTCGATCAAAAACGCCTTCGCAGCATTAAGAACTAGAGTTGCACTTCACATTGCATTTTCAATCTTAATGGTGAATTGTTTGTGTTTGTCATCACATTATTGCCTAATAAAGGAAACCTGACAGACATGGTGTTGTTGTGTGAAGCCAGTAGCAGTTAACAGCAGGCCAGCTCTCTGTCTGGGGACACTGTTGTGTACAGAGAGGACATGATGAGGGGACAGATGTATCGACACTAGGCCTATCACAATTATTACATCGTCTAATCACAATCATTTGAGATAATCACAATTATGTTGGCGTAATTGTTTCCATGTTTCGTACATTTTCAAATATGAAAAATAGCGGAAATAGATTTTTTTTTTAAAGTATAAAAGTATTAAATAATGAGTTATTTCTTTAAGTTCTTTAATATCTGCCCAGTGCAATTTTCTATTACGAATCTTAAAAAGCAAACAGAAATGTAATTTGTATTCATATGTTCTGTATATATTATTATAATGGCATATTTTCAATGCCAAAAACACAATGAAATTGTTAATCGCAAATTAGTTGTTTGACAATTAATCGTCAATTTAAATTTGTAATCGTGACAGTCCTACTCCACACTGTGTTGTCTCCGCCCTCTTTATAACCACACACATGCATATACACACACGCGCGCGCATATAGTATGTACTCATGCACCTATTGTACACACAGCGGGGTCTAGTGATTCACACATAGGAACAAGTATTAACATGGACCAAACCAGAAGAGTCCTCCTCCCTCTGGCGTTGGAGCTCCTGTTGTCACAGATAAACGTGCACTGACTGCCATCTACTGGTAGAATGTCACATTGCATTTGTGCTATCCACACATGGCTGTTCTACAGTACAGAGCAGCAGGGGACACACTCCTATATATCATTGTCTTGTGCTCCTTAAATCAAGGGTTCCCAAACTTTTCAGGCTGTGACCGAGGGCCTCAAATGGAAACAAGACCGCAAGGACTTTTTTGAATAATACTTTTAGACAAAGTATTTTAAATGTTGTTTTAAAAAAAATGTTGCTTAGTAAAATATTCAATCAATCAGAAAAATAATAATAATAATCATATTTGAACTGGGGACCCTCCAAAATAATCATAATTGAACTGGGGACCCCAGCCCCACCCTGACAAGCTCTTTGAATTGTAGGAGTTGAGTTATTTCATGTTTGACTCGGTTCCATAGATAAATATTGTGAAAACAGCTGAACGACAAGCTGACGGGTAATAAAAAGGTCTTAAAAGTCCTTAAATTGTCACTTTAGAAATGTGCAGATACCCTCTATACACTTATACCGTGTGTTGGTTTGTTTACTTTTGAGTGAGAAAACAATGTTGCACATTAAACATTCATCTGGGGACCCCCAAAAACTCATTTGGGGGACCCCCAGTTTGGGAACCATTGCCTTACATGACACACAGCTAATGATTTTGTGTGTGTGTGTGTGTGTGTGTGTGTGTGTGTGTGTGTGTGTGTGTGTGTGTGTGTGTGTGTGTGTGTGTGTGTGTGTGTGTGTGTGTGTGTGTGTGTGTGTGTGTGTGTGTGTGTGTGTGCGTGCGCGCGTGCTGTCTATTTTAGGTGGAGCCGGTGGAAGTGAAGCAGGAGTCTGAGACGACAGAGCCCGAGGCGGTGGCCTCTCTTCCTACATCCATACGCTACAACGACAGTGACACCCTGGCCCATCCCAGTGTAAGGCCCCGTCTGACACACACATCAGCACAACCAGCAATCCACTATGACAGGGGTTTTCAACGTTTTTCAGGCCAAGGACCCCTTAGCTGAGAGAGAGATGAAGCAGGGACCCCCCACTACATACTGTATAAAATCGTGTTTCAGATTAAACTTTTTTCATAGATTTCATAGATAGTTGGATTCATGTTAATGTGTATTTTCAGATAGTTAACCTTTAAACCCTCAATATTTAGTCAACTTGACCGTTGGCTCTGTACTTGGTCTGCTCTTTTCCCCTCTACACTGACTCTCAGAAAATAGCCGATATACAAGCTCACAACGCCAGCGCGAGGCGTTGTGAGCTTGTAGATCTGCTATGTTCCCCACGATTTCGCGGTGCCCCTGTAGTAACTCCGAGGACCCCCTAGGGGTCCTGGACCCCCTGTTGAAGACCCCTGCACTATGACAGTAGTTCTCAAATGTTTTCATGTCAAGGACCCCCAAATGTATATGTATTTGGTCGCGTACCCCCATCGGAAAATGTTTTGTGCCATGGACCCCAAGAAGAGAAGATTTGTGTTTAAAAAAATCTATATTTTCATTATTTAACATGTTCAAAAATAGCAGATGTACAAGCTCGCAGCGCGGCATGAAGTAGACATGAAACACTGATACAGGTAGAGGAATGTAACAAAAAGTAGTACGATAACAACAATTAAGAATGAGATGGAAACAATATAAAACACTTAAAGTTTGGCCTGGCCATCTGGACTGACCAAGCATAATGTATGAACTATTAATAGATATATAATTATAACAGTTATAATTGGAGTGCAGCATTGCACACAGTATGATAGAGCCCCATAGTATAGTACAATGCATCCTCCCAACACTGAACCCCCCCCCCCCCCCTTTACTGAAAAGCAACAGCAGAAACTAAACTAAACTCTAATATTGCTCCCTGGGGCTTCCCACTCATCTATCTCCGGAGGGAAAACTCGGTTAGAGCCTGACGTATGCAGATCAACCGCCCCCTCCACCCCACCCCACTCTGACTCTCTCACACACACACACACACACACACACACACACACACACACACACACACACACACACACACCCATCCTCCGACAGGCTGATGTATGGCAGTAATATGCCCCAGGCGGGCCCCGGCCCCTGCCTCAGTCCCAATCAGGACAGATGAGTCCCATTACCCCATCCCATATACTGTCACCCCCCCCAACCCTCCAACCCCCCAACGTGCACGCACACACATACACACACACACACACACACACACACACACACACACACACACACACACACACACACACACACAGCCTCATTACACCACACTACCAGAGCAGGGCCGACAGACAGAGGGTTGGATTGTTGGAGTGTTGAATCTAACACACAGATAACACGCGGCGCGCCGCCGCCCGCACGGCGATAACGACCCCGGAGGTTTAGCGGTGAAGGATCGACAGACATCGCCCAGGCTCCGCTCGCCGATTCCAGCACGTTATAGACACTATTAGACACACATCATTACATAGACGTTACGGTACATAGTACACGTGCGCGCCGTGTCGACCGAAACGCCCGCACACACAAACACACACACATACACACACACACACACAAAGCGAATATGGAGATGTTTGGTGTCTGTCATTTGTCGCTTTGTGTCTGTTCCTTTGGTCGGCCGCTGTAGTTTGGGTGTCTTACGGCTCCTCCAGCTCCTAATAAACAGATGCTTTCATTTGTCAGACAGGGAGGGTTCCATCTGCTTTGCTCTCTCTGACTGCCATCACCACATCACAAACCACCCATAATGTAATAGCCAGGCCGCTAACATTAGTCCAGTAATAGCGTTATACGCCTGATTCATACTCGGTTGCGCACCGATGTCGCGCACTGAAAATAGCAGATGTACAAGCTCACAACACATGAGGATGGGGACGCTTTTCGGTTCACGACACCCAAGAGCGACTAAAGTATAATTCAGGCTTTAGGCCTGCAGAGCTATGGTTCTGTGATGGAGTGGTGAGCGTGTATGCTTGGTTCTTTCACATCCAGTATCTTGCCTGTCGCTCTCCTCTCCTCTCTCTGAGGGGAGGTTGTCAAGACTCGACATTCCACAGCCCCTTACACGCTTGTATGACATCATCACGGCGTGACTCAAAAGTCCATATCGAGGTCAGGTCATCCGCCGGTCACGGGGCCACGCTGAACTAGCAGCCCCGTGCCACTTTCTGCCATGATGCCAGCTCACTGCTGGGAAGTGTAACTCTTACAAGTACGGTGCCCTCACAGACACTGGATGAAATGTCCCATAGAGGAACATAGAGAGACTGACTAGACTGTAGTATGTAACTAGCCATTACCGTAGCCGTTACAGTCACTGTCCTAAGGGGTTGTGCCCCTTGGCAAGGTTCTGGGCACACAATTTATGTCATACACATTTTCCAGGAACTTGTCTTTTCAACAACTGGTTCCAACTTTGGTTCCTGGGCCATAGTTCCTGCCCCTGAAAAAAGTCCTCAATGCTGTCGATCAGCAGCCCTGAACATCACCGATTGGTCTCATTCGCGTGAATGTTAACATTCATCTGCCTCAATTTCTGCCTTATGTCAAAATCGATCTCCATAATTCTGCATAAGAGCATTTCCCCTCTTTGCAGCTCTTGCCTTTCCTGGCGTATTCAATCTCCTTTGCGACCTCTGCACATCTCTTTTCCAATATCGATGCAAATATCACATTCGCGCAACAGTAAATGAATAAAGGACGCACTGTGCTTCAACTCCCACGCACTTTATCTGGCCTGTGGAGACTGAGGGGACATTACTGGAGGTGTAGTGGCCCAGCGAGGGTTCATGAGGGGCGGGCAGAGTGAGCTGGGGAGGGTGTGTGTGTGGGGCCAGAGGTCAGTGAGAAGCACCAGATGTGCTCACGGTTCCTGAAATTTGTAGTTCCTCTAGCTTCTAGAACAGCAGGAACCCCCCCACTACATATTATTGTCTGGCCGAGACTATGTTTTGCACCCTGTCAGTCCGTCCGTGTGTCTGTGTGTGTGTTCGTCCATCTGCGAGCAGCCAATCTCCCACACCGCTGGCCCAATCACAGTGAAACTGTGCACGCACACTCTATGGATGCCAGAGCAGAACTTCTGCCCCAAATCTTTCAGATCTGCCTGTTGGAGCGCCACCAGGAGGCAGATTTTTGCAAAACACTTTTTTGTTGATATCGCTCCTACAGTTTTGTCCAAACATCACGCAAATCGGTACACAGTATCTTTATAGTCATGTGATCAAGATGGATCTGTCTGATTCTTCACATTCCATCCTGATTGGCTAACATTGGCGTCCAAAGTTTGATGGAGTGCTCCGTTTTGAACATAATGGCTCAAATCCTGAACACAGCGTGAGATTTCCGCGAAATTTTGCACACACATTCCCACTAGGCAGAGGAAGACATGCCACTTGAAAATGTTCTAATCACTTTGACATTTTTCATTTAATTTAACCCATTAAGACCTTTAACTGTGTCATTTTTAGATTTGAGCTAAAAAGCATTATTTTACGCTTTGGGCTATTCAAAAATAGCAAATATACAAGCTCATAGCGCGGCACCGAGTGCCGCGCTACGAGCTTGTAGATCTGCTATTTTTGAAAAATCGTGAAAATGTGTGCAAATCTTTCAATATAAATACTTTTAAAGCAAACATTTTTAACTCAAATCTTTGCTTCTGGAGGGTCCAAGGAACAAAATATTTTGATGGGGGTCCGCGGACAAATACATATCATTTTGGGGGTCCTTGACATGAAAAAGATTGAGCACCACTTATATAGAAACATACGTTTTTCAGAATACTGAGATTTAGGAGACATGTAGAATCGGCTTCAGGTCTCAATGGTTCTGTCTCTCCCGGATCCTCCTAACCCTGTCCTCTCTTCTTCTACGCTCCCGTTTTGCAGTTGTTCATGGATAAGGAGAAGGCTGAGGAGCTGTGGCTCAACAGACTGGTCGCCCTGAGGCAGGAGAGGCTCACAGGAATCCCTGTATGACCCCAGGGGTGGAGGCCTGGTCCCCAAGCATCCTGGAGGACTTTGATCTAGTCCTTTTTTTTTTTAAACAACCATACAGTTTGTAGTCCTAACAACCCGGAAATTAGTCAGCAATGGTTTCTCTCAGGTTTCCAACATGATTTGTTTTTATTCTTCAGGACATCACAGAGAATGACTTGTGGCATTCCATTGTCATATCTTTTGGGAATAATAATTTGAAAATGATAAGTGACATGCTGAGTTTTGTTTTTAAAGAAGAAAACTGGCACAATTAAACATAGTGATCTGTTTGAACATTAGGTATGTTTAGGTTTAGTTCTTATATTGTGTTGGGTTTTGTAATAAAACATGTACATGATCAGACTTTGATTTGTGATTAATTTACTGATATGTTTCTCTCACAATGGAGGGGGGGGGGGTAGCTGTCGATCTACTATTTTTGTATTTGAATCCTGAAAAGTAACAGTTTTGGACATATGAGGTTTTCACCCGACAGGGATGATAATATAAATAGACAAATGCATCACTGTATTACAACACCTGTAGTTAAAGTTGTTCTGTGCAAATTTCCAAAAAACGACTTTTAGCAGCCTCTGCTGGTCATTACCGTCACTGCAGGCCGTTTCTTTATTACTGCGTTACCCAGAATTCCATTCGTTTTCACCGGAAGACGGAAGTGTTTCAAAAAGCGTTCTTTTAATTGTTTTATACGATCTGTGGATCGTTTCTCTTAGCCAGTGGAGCATTAGTTACCGTGAGCTGTGTTTTCTTTTTCTGTTTTTTTTCGTTCTTCAAATCATACAATCTCTTAAAATCAGCATGAGTTTCCTTTTGTTATTAGCGCGGTAGTTCCTGGCCAAACAGGAAACCGGCGCGGTAGTTCCTGGCCAAACAGGAACCCGGTGCATTTCCGCTTCCATTTTCCGGCCAGATGACGTCATTTTCGAGGGAAAGTCATGCTCGACAGCGTTCAATAGAAAATATATAAATAAAAGGCTTTCGGGGGTGAAATTCATGGAGTGGGTGTTGTGAAACATTTGCCACTCACAAAAGATATACAATTTAACTTTAGTTTTACTGAAAACGTTACCTAGTATTACTTTAAAGGCAACTTGACTCAACTTGAGCTAAAGTTATACATTACCTTCATCTTTCCATCAACACCGGACACGAGTCACAATACTGCTTTTATACTGTGATGTTTCTATACTGTGTCCTGGCAGCAGTGTGCATGATGATTCTATATAATGTGTGGCCTCAAACCTACTGTACAGGCCTGTCTTGCCTGGGCATATATTGAAGGCAGTATAGAGAGTCCAGACTAAGACCTATTTGTGGATTTACCAGATGGTTGAGCTATACTGAGGATGGGACAGAATGTCACTCCCTTCACCCACACGCTCCGTGTAGCCTACTGTATACTGTAAATAGCTGTATCTACAAGCTCACAATGCGTCGATCTGTGTATATCGGCAATTTGTCTTGGACAAATGTTCATCTATGTTTGCAGAATATTCGCCTAACATGCCTATACTAGAATAGAGACACTAGGGCTCATGTAGTTAAGGGGTGTGTAAAGTGATGTTATTGTTAAAGATACATGTTTCTTTGTTAAATTTAAAAAAAGAAGCTATATTCAGATATGATCATTGTTCTATGCAGGGTTTGTTCACTAACAGGATTCTCTCCAGCTCTTTAGTGGAAAGAAAAGAAAGGTTCATCTGGGATACCAATTTCGTCCAATCAGGCGAGCATTTATCAGCTTCAATCTGTATCCTGTATGAGTCCTCTCTCCTGTACGACCTGATGACCTGAAAATGCATTTTCTGTTCACGAAAGAGTTGGAGAGACTTGGAGACCCCGGTTATTCCCATAGCAATGATTGCTATGGGAATATACAGCTATTTAACATGGAGCTATGATTAACTATGGACAAGGAAAACATCCCTTAACAGCACCTGTAATGATGTATAACAAAGTACAAAGTATGAAAGTTAAAACGGCCATGAAATAAGATCGCACGCATTATGCGTGTGATCTCACTTCCACACATGCTCTCAACTCAAGTGCTCGTAAAAAAAAAAGAGAAAAAAGAAGAGAGAGTGAAGGTGGAGAACTGTGTACGTCTGTCACCAGCTGGCTGCTCCTTACATCACAGCTTGCCACATGCCACAGTGTCGGGTGGCATTCTGTGTCCCCTCACGCCCCGCGGGGGGACAAACTTAAGAATTAAAGGCCCACTGACTTAAACTTAACCCGTTTTCAACCTATCTTCATGATAACTGCTCCTCACTAATGCTTGATAGATCTGTTCCCGTTTCCCTACATTTATTTGTGTTTAAGTCAGGCTTGCCAGGTATCAACACTTCAGACATTAAGATAGCAGTGTGTAGGCTATGACACCGACATCATCCATTATCTGATTGCTGATGTGCAGTTTGTACCAGACGACCTCAGGTCCACGT
The DNA here is from genome assembly GCF_963454915.1 of Gymnoscopelus microlampas. NCBI lineage: Eukaryota > Metazoa > Chordata > Actinopteri > Myctophiformes > Myctophidae > Gymnoscopelus > Gymnoscopelus microlampas. The sequence goes on along the minus strand of NC_139945.1, from coordinate 26,127,311 downwards.
GACATACCGTATGTTGTTGCTTTATGAAACCTCCAGATAGATATGTAAGCATTATTGTTGAACAAGTCGTGATGACATGTAAAATGGCACTATTTCTGTCTATTTGGTCTGTGTCTCAAGTAGAAACTACAGCCTGAGCCTCATCTCTCTTCCTGGAAAGTTAGCAGGCTGAAATAGAAGCCGTTGTTCTTGCATTCATTTTTTGAAATATTATTTTGAATTTACCAAACCTGCCTACCGATGATGTAACTGGTAGTTGGGCTTCTGAACTGTGCACAGCCCTCCTCAGAGACCTATAGACAAATGGTACCATCTTTTAATAAGCATTAGTGAGGGGCAAATATGAAGATAAGTTGAAAATGGTTGAAGTGGTGACATATTCACAAGTAAGCCTTAGCTCTTCTGAATTCTTCTTGTGTGTGATGACAGATCCCAAACAGATTTTTTTTACACTGACTTATGCTATAACGTATACCATGAGCTCGGCTCTAGGCTCTCCCTAGGCTGGCAGAGGGAGTGTAGCGCCCAGGATTACTTAGACGATTGGCACTGGGTGAAAAAATGGGTTGCAAAATCGTGGGATAAAAATTTAAATACAAAAAAAAAACATGTTAAGGAAAAGATAGGCTAACCACTGATCAAATAAAGTGCACAAGATAAACTACAAAAACAACGTTTGTAGATGGTATTTAATTTTATGTCCATGTCATTCTATTTTTGTTTTATTTCATTTCATTGTATGCTTTGTCTTGTTTGCCTTAAACTATTTATATTGTTATTTTTTCTAATTGCTAACTTTGTACTACTTTATCATTTATTTATTTGCCAATTGTATGTGAAGCACTTTGGGCTGAATTTGATATATGAAAGGTGTAAGGTTATCATTATTATTATTATTATCATCATTATCATTAGAGACATTCCTAGAGTGCCTCCCCCCGTTGTTATGGCAGCCACACATAAACATTTGCTGCCTACAGAACCTGTTCAGAGCAGAGCTGGGAATAACTGTCCAATCAGAGGGTGGTGTTTGGGGGTCACATGGTCCTGGGTAGCTCCAGTATGAGTGTGGTATAGTAAGTGGTCAGTGGTTGGCAGGTTGCAGAGCAGTGTGTGACTTGTGTTTCTGGGACGGTTGTAGACTGCAGTGCACTGGACCTCACTTCACTGCTGCACCTGCTGCTGTGACTGTACAGTACTGTACTGTGAGGGCAACACAACACCTTCCACCAGCTTTCCTTATTCCATTTCATTCTGCTTTGTAAAGCCACTTCAATCCACTGGAAATATGTTTAACAGTCTTGTCAGAGACTTTGACGAGGACCCCTTTTTCTCGTGAGTATAGCTCTCTTACTTTATTTATTATAAGCAGTGGTGGAAAGTAACTACTGTAAGTACATTGACTTAAGTACTGTACTTAAGTACAGTTTTGAGGTACTTTTACTTTACTAGAGTATTGCCAATTGACTTGTCAATACTTTTACTTCTACTCCACTACATCTCAGAGTCAAATATTGTACTTTTTACTCCACTACAATTATTTGAAAACTTGAGTTACTAAATACTTTGTAGATTTGGATTATATTAAAAAACATGCATCAACCACTTCAGCCCTATTTAAACTTTGCCTATTTGAAAATAGTCAATCTACAAGCTCACAACGCATAGATTGGCTATTTTCAAAAGATTTTTATACATTTGAAACTTGTAAAATGGGACATTCTGCCTAATGAGTACTTTTACTTTTGGTACTTTAAGTATATTTTGATGTCAATACTTTTGTACTTATACTCAAGTCAATTTTGAATTCCGGACTTTTACTTGTAACAGAGTATTTCTGCATTGCAGTATTGATACTTTTATTTAAGTAAAAAATGTGATTACTTTTTCCACCACTGATTATAAGACCACAACCACTTATAGCTTCCAATTTGCTTCTGACTGAGTTGGAAAATGTTTTAATAATAATAATCAAGCAACTCATATTTTCTCGTTTAAAGTAGCCTATAATAACAGAGTATACTGGATATTGTTGTGTGAGATGAAGTCATTATTGCTAATGCTATTATAGACTTTATTTAGCCACCTCTAATAACCTTAAATCATCCTATTACAGTCAGACATCCTTAACCACTTTTCTGCTCACTATTGGAGAGTTGCTGCAGAAATTGAAATTGTCTTGTCAGATGAATTATCCTTCTCCAAGATGTTATGATACTGTAGGTTAAACTAATATGTAATAACATGTGTCTGAACGACATAAAGTAATTGTACACTATAGAGGTTCACAACCGCAAGCCATTTGTAGCAATAGATAATGCATATGGATCAGAATAGGTAGTGCTATACAAATAAATAAAATAGTAATAGCTGTATTCAGTGGTGGAAGAAGTACTCCCATTTTCAAGTAAAAGTATCAATACCCTATTGTAGAAATAGCCTGTTAAAAGTTTGGTATTCAAAATGTACTTGAGTAAAAGTACAAAGGTATTGTCATCGAAATATACTTAAAGTACCAAAAGTAAAAATACTCATTATGCATAACGTCCCATTTCACAAATTTTCAAATGTATAAAAAATATAAAAAATCTTTGAAAATAGCAGATCTACAAGCTCGTAGCTTGTAGATCAATATTTTCAAATTGTCAAAGTATATAGGGCTGAAGTGGTTTCGTAAATAATAATCTAAAATCTGCAAAGTAACTAGTAACTAAAAGTTTTCAAATAATTGCATTGGAGCAAAAGTACAATATTTGCCTCCAAGATGTAGTGGAGTAGAAGTAAAAAATACTTAAAAGTAAAAAATACCTATACTTGAGTAAATATACTCAGTCACTTTCCACCACTGGTCAGACTGTCAGACTGTCAGACTATAATACACATACAATACATTTCTGTTTACATGCAGACTGAGTTGGAGTAGTGCTTGTCCGCATTTAGTTCAGACTAGCTTTTGTATATAAATATACAGTTTGTTTTAGAATATTTGATTAGTAATCCTGTCTGTGGCTCATTCAATGAGGTTCATCATGGTTTGTCAATAAGTCATACAGTTTATTTCAGCCTGTAGAGAAGGCTTTTGTGATTTGAGATGATCCCATATTAAATAAGACACAAAAACTGTATCAACCATTTAAGCCCTATACTGTACATACTTTGTTGTGCATCAATTAGCGAAAACATCCGATCACATCATTGTGAGCTAAGCTTGTAGATCTTTGTGAAACATTGTGAAAGAAATTGTGGGAAAAATGTTGAAAAAAATGTTTAACAACACAAATCTTATGCCAGGGGGTCCTTGGCACCAAATCCTTTCAAATGGGGGTCCGCAGCCAAATACATATCGTCTCTGTCGGGTGGAAACCTCAGATGTCCAAAACTGTTACTTTTCAGGATTCAAATAAAAAAAATGCAAAAGTAGCAGATCTACAAGCTGTGTTTTGAGCTTGTAGATCTGATACTTTATTGATTCTGTGAAAAAAAAAATATATTATATGATATACTATATTTAATAAATACCCTTTGTTTTACAGTTTTCCCCCAAAACATCAAAACATCTTCACAGAATCAAATGTTTTATGGTCATGATTCACCAGGAGCATGAATGGCTTGACTAATAGGCTTAAAGTAATTGATACAAATAGTTTTGGAAATTTCTATGGGAAAAATGAATGGGTATTTTTTTGAGTGGAACCACAAAATGGCCGCCACTGCTATGCCCTATACTAGACAAGAGCTCATCAATCAATCAATCAATCAATCAATCGATCAATGTTGACCGTTCTTTCTTCTTCTCTCTTCCTGTGGTGCAGGGCGGATCCCTTCCGGGCTCACAATGAGCATGTGCGGCAGATGATGCGTAGCTTCTCGGACCCGTTCGGCGGGCATCGCATGATGCCCAGCCTGATGGACGGAGGGAGGCACGGGCACCACGGCGGGCACCACGGCGGGCGCACAGCGCCGGGACAGCCCAGCTCAGCTCTGGCACTGAGGGACGAGCACAGGGTGAGAATACAAGCAATGTGAATTCATTCTTATAGACTTTTTTTTAAATAATCGACTCAATCAGAGATCTTCAACAGGGGGTCCTCAGAGTTACTACAGGGGGTCCGGGACCCCCTATTCTGATGAGAACTTGAGCCAAAATTAGCAGATCTACAAGCTCACAACGCCTCGCAGCGCGAGGCGTTGTGAGCGCGAGGCGTTATTTTCGCGAGGCGTTATTTTCGGCAAAGAGGTTTGGTGTTGGTCTATGAAATATATGAAAATACAGCAGGCTTATGTGGTGGAGGGGTCCCTGCTTCATATCTCTTTCAGCTAGGGGGTCCTTGGGCTGAAAAATGTTGAACGTTGACCCCTGGCCTAAATGGATAAATCAAACCGTGTCGCACGAAGACAGTGAAAGATAGTGATCTACAAGCAATTGTATTTAGAAAAAAATATATACAGTGTGTATATATATATTGATTAAATTGATTAGCTCAATTAACCGTTACACCACTATTCCCATGTGAAGCAGTGCTAATGTTTTTTTACTTGATACAACAAAGATAAACATGACAACTAGACCAACACTCTGTGTTTGAATGTGAGAGAGTAACATACATGTATGTGCGCTGTGCAGTGGTGGAAGAAGTACTAAAAGTAAAAGTAGTCATTATGAAGAATGTCCCAATTCACAAGTTTTTGGAAAAGTTTGTCAAAATCTCTAAAAAACATTGTTTTTTTGTCAATATTTACCTCTGAGATATAGTGGAGTAGAAGTATAAAGTATCGAAAAAAGGAAATAGTGTTTCAGCTGGCCAGCCAAATGGGTTATGGAAGTGATACTATTACACTAATTGTATATCTGTTAATGAGGTAACTGTTTATCCCTCCCCCAAATCATAAAGGCTGAGTTGACCTTTGAGTCAGACGAATGAGTCACAAAAAATGTAGTTACTGCACTTTGGCTTTGTATAGGACATGAGTCCGGTACTTGAGTACATCTACTTAGTTACTTTCCACCACCAGTATGTGTGTACAGTATGTGTTTCTTTACAAGAAAAGCAGTGTGTCAGTGGAACAATGCTCTATAAATAGCTCCTCCTCAGAGCTCCATATAGCCCAGTGCAGAGAGGCCAAGAGGGTTGCCCTGCTGCTCATACCTTCACTAAGAGGGGTTTCGGTTACGCTGCCAGAGGGGCCGCTTGCCACTACGACCCCAGTAAACCCTGCCCCCCCCTCTCTCTCTCTCTCTCTCTCTCTCTCTCTCTCTCTCTCTCTCTCTCTCCCATTCTCTACTGTTAGAAGGTTATAATGAGCAGAGTGTGGGCTGATCACAGGACTGTGTCTGGATAGATATAGAGCAACTGATGAAGATATCGCTGTCGGGCAGAAACCTCTTATCTCCATATTCTAACTCACTACAGCGTCACACAAAATCATCAGAAGTAGCAGATCTGCACGTTTTTCTGCCACTTTTGCTACTTTTGAATTTGAATACTGAAAATGATCAGTTTTGTGACACCTTGGCATGTCCAAAAAAACTGTGTTCCAAGTGACCCAATGTAGTTATTATTTAATCACATGCTCTTTTTAATACTCCGCATTGGTAAAATTTGTATAAAACCTACAGATGGACTGATGGCTGATGTCCCAATTTTAGGCACATCATTTTTCAAAATAGCTTGGTATCTATCTACTATTGTGCGACACTGTCATACGAGTAATAAGTAACAGTGTAATAAGTATGAAATAGAGCATTTATATATAAACATTTAATAGAAAGTACTTACAAAGATGAAATATGGAGATACAAGGTTTCTGCCAGACAGTGATGAAATACAGTACATGTACTGTATGTATGTAGGTCAGTCAGTCCCAGGTCACATGTGTACGGCCGACACATACCCATGATGACAGAATCTCTCTCTCTCTCTCTCTCTCTCTCTCTCTCTCTCTCAAACACGCACGCACGTACGCATGCACACACACACACACACACACACACACACACACACACACACACACACACACACACACACACACACACACACACACACACACACCACTTTGAAGACAGACACAGGTCAATTATGACTTGCACACACAACAACAAGATGGAGAACAGATTGCTCATATTTTATATATATACAGTATATAAATATATAGTAGCGAATAGAGCAACGCTCTAAGCTGGGAGCGAACCTGGACCGTCAACTCACCAGTCTGGCACCCAACAGCCAAGAGAGCTAGCTCACACAGAGAAGCGAGTTACGCCGGTCCACTTCTGTGGAGTCGCTACAATAGATGTACTTTTTTAATTACCAAAACACGTGTTTCTTGATTAATAAATGTATCGAGAAAGTAATCATTATGATAATCGCTAAGAAGATAATCAATATTTGCAGCCCTACATGGGAAAGTGTGTTATCTCAGCCAAAACTTTATTGATTCACAATTATTGTATACCCATATGTAGAAAGGCAGAAAAAGAGTTTTCCACACTGTGGCTCCGTTCTATGACCTTATTGTATGTCCACAAGAACAAGTGACGTTTGGAGCAACAATGCTCTTCTTCAGAACGTGTGTCTGTGTGTCTGAAAGAGAGCATTGTTGCCTCAAACGTCACTTGACACCACAATAAAGTCATAGAAGGGCTACAGTGTGCAAACTCTTTTTCTGCCTTTCATATAACGTTGATGTCGTTTTTTTTTCCGTAAATTAACGCCCTACTTGATCACACAACAGCGACATGTTTTGAGCTTGTAGATCTGTTACTTTGGCTACTTTTGAATTATGAATCCTGAAACGTTTTGGCCCGACAGACACGATATGTTCTTTTGAGTTCAGCACATGCCTTTAAATGGTACGTGGATGTGCGTGACCTCCTTTGATATTCGTTTACCCAAATGTAGTACGTACAGAATGCTTGTAGTTTAGAAAAGTAATAATGATCATCCAATTGTGATATGTATGTACTACTTGTTTCATTGACCCCCCACTCCCCCCTCCCCCCTCACCACCACCATATATTGCAAGATATTTACTCATAGGCTATTTTTAAACTTCCTACAATTGCCTTAGTTGTTCCCAGTACAATCGTACACTTGATCATCAGGTCCTTTTCGATTCTACAACACGCACGCACGCACGCACGCACGCACGCACGCCGCACGCACGCACGCACACACACACCTCTCCTGCCCCAGCTGGTGGTCATCTGTCCTGGCCTGTTTTTAACAACAGTCCCACAACGTCTCTTATAATCCCCTTACCTCGTGATGACCTGCATATTTATCCTTGATAATGACTCTCGTCAGAACAGAACCGAGCCTGGCTGGCCTGGCCTGCCGCCAAGTCTCTCTCTCTCTCTCTCTCTCTCTCTCTCTCTCTCTCTCTCTCTCTCTCTCTCTCTCTCTCTCTCTCTCTCTCTGTGTGTCCTCTCTATTAGCCATCATGTCATTGACTAATTCAGGCTGAAAGGATCTGAGGTGTTAGGTAACGCTGGAGGGAAAGTGTCTGAACTGGATCTGCGAGGGTGAGCTAAGTGGCTCTTCTCTGCAAGTGAGGGAGAGCTCTTTGATTGATTGATTGAATACTTTATTAACAGTTTGCAAAAGGTACAGTTTTACAATCATGCTAAAAGGATAACACAAAAAGCCCTGAGGGCTTGTTTTCCATTGTGGTCCTGTGTATTCAATTCATCAAGACATATAAAGACATTCAATACTATACAAGAAATCATCAATACTAGGAGCAGTAAAAAATCTTTACAGAAAAACAGTGGGGGGTCATTTCTTTTGGCAAGCTACAAGACTTGTCTAGATCCAGTTGTAAATTGCAGACAGGTGTTCTTTTATGGCGTTTTTGAACTTTTAAAGGAGTGTAGGAAGTCACACTTTTTAATGGCTGTTGGTATGGCATTCCACATTTTGGTGGCATAACAGCAGAATTAATTCATCCCCATGTTTGTGCCAAATCTTCCTTAGAGAAGGACTATAATGTAGTGAGTCCACACAGGATGAGCCTTGTATGTCTCCTTCAGATCCGGACAGAACCATGGGGGAGAAGGAAACACCATGGGGAGCCTAAGAGGCACAGGTGCAACATGTTTGTGGTTTCGGAGAGAGAGGGTTGTTTATTGGACGGAGATTTCTGAAACACCTGGAACCCTAGACAGCTAACCCGGTGCAGTCACAAACCACAAGCAGAATACCGTTCGTTAAAATACACGGTGTAGAGCTGCAAATGGATCATCGCAACAAACCACCGAGCTTACTCCACTGAACCCGATCCCCACACACACACACACACACACACACACACACACACACACACACACACACACACACACACACACACACACACACACACACACACACACACACACACACACACACACACACACACACACACACACACACACACACTTAACAGCAGCGTGTTGGTTCTCAGCCGTGCGGTCATTGCCAAAGTCGTGCTACTGTGTTAAAAGTCTTTGTAGAGAGGGATTCCTCCAGACCAGTTCAGTCTAGGTGCACCACTGACTGACTGACTGACTGACTGACTGACTGACTGACTGACTGACTGACTGACTGACTGACTGACTGACTGACTGACTGACTGACTGACTGACTGACTGACTGACTGAATTGGTCAGCAGCACCAAGACTAAAAAGGTCAGAAGGATATATACCACTATGGCACTGTGACTGTGTTTTGAAGAATGTTTAGTTCACACTGTTGCTGCTTTTGAAATGCTATAAAATAAATGTGAACCCATAGTCATACGTACTGTATATTGTATCGCTATTGAGATATTTGGCATATTATTGTCTCTGTCGGGTGGAAACCTCATATGTCCAAAAGACTTTTCAGGATTCAAATTCAAAAGTAGCAAAAGTAGCAGATCTACAAGCTAGAAACGTGTCACTTCGCGCCATGTTTCGAGATCTGCTACTTTTGATGCTTTTGTGTGACGCCGTGGTATGATCACGTAGGGCGTTAATTTACGGGGGGAAAAAAAGTTTTAATATGGAGATAGGAGGTTTCTGCCCGACATCAACTGGTTCCAGACCTAATCTGCCAATAGAGATTGTATTTCTGCGTGCGTGCGTGCGTGCGTGCGTGCGTGCGTGCGTGCGTGCGTGCGTGCGTGCGTGTGTGCGTGCGTGCGTGCGCGCGTTTGTGTGTGTGTGTGTGTGTGTGTGTGTGTGTGCGTGTGCGTGTACTTGTGTTACTATACTTTTGAGCAGTGATTGTCCCCACTAGTATAGTAGACTTTTTTGAAATTGTGAAGAACCATTGTTCTGGTCCTCACAAGATAAATGGTTGTTTTATGGTCAGGAGAAAACATTTGGGGAATTATAGGCTTACAATTAGAAAAAGATTCAGATGTTGCTCTCTTCACAAGTATGGTAATGCAAACGTGTGCGTGTGTGTGTGTCATGGATGTTGTTCTGTGGTTGCTGGTGTCTGTAGCTCCATCTGTTTGGCAGGCAGAGTCTTGGCACAGTGTTGATGGGTTACTAGCTAGATGACAGACAGCTCACCCCCATGCTGCTCTCCAATGTCACACACACACACACACACACACACACACACACACACACACACACACACACACACACACACACACACACACACACACACACACACACACACACACACACACACACACACACACACACACGTGCACTTGAAAATATGCAAGTACATGATGCACCCACTAAATGCACACACACACATACAGTACATACATACTTACGCACACACCAAACATGTGTTTCATTTAGTCCAAATATACACATACACGCAGACATGCAAACATGCATCAAGCCATGCATGCACATAAAACACACAGCGTTGCCAGGTCTGCTCATTATAAGCGACTTTGGGCTTGTTTTTCTGTAAAGTTGCTTGTAAATATTGGTAGTAGCGAGTTGCGTTTTTTGGTCTTGTTTCTAAATAGTTGCTTATTTGGGCTTGTTTCCTATTGTCATTTAAACCAGTGGCTTTCAAACATATTCATGTCAAGGACCCCCACATTAATGTGTATATATTTGTCCACGGACCCCCACCTGAAATTATATTTTGTGCCAGGGACCCTCGTACCAGATTTGTGTTGTTAAAATGTTTCCAAAATATTCCACATTTTGCACTTTTTCCAGATCTATAAGCGCACAACGCATCGGGACGCCTCGTGAGCTTGTAGATCACCTATTTTCAAATAGCCGACGTATACAGGTTTGAAGTGCTCATGTGGCCTAGTCGCTTCTTTTGGGTTTTTATAGACCTGGTTGTCACACACATTCGCCACATAGCACTGAAAACGTACAGCTTCTTGTGTCAGTTAGCTGGGCAACGGGGTGGATATTGACCCTGTTGGGCTGAAACCTTGTGGCCCATGTCCTTTCCAAGAAATGGGAAAAAAATCCCTGTGTTCCAATGGATCCAATATAGTTATCATTTATTAGTGGTCTAAAGTAACCAAGTACATTTACTCTCAAGTACTGTACTTGAGTACAATTTTGAGGTATTTTTACTTTACTGGAGTATTTACAATTTTCAGTACTTTTACTTACATCTCAGAGGCAAATATTGTACTTTTACTCCACTACAATTATTTAAAAACTTTAGTTACTAGTTACTTTGTAGATAGAAATGATTACATTATAAAACATACATTAACCACTTAAGGCTTAAGTTGTGAGGCGCACAGGAGCGATCTGGCAGCCGATGGCCTCACACATCGCTGAGTGCCTCGTCTGATTCGGTGGACGGACTAGGTTAACACCGGTTTCCAAATTGCACACATTAGCTAGCCCGCCAACGTGTGCGATTTCAGTTTATAGCTTCAGTAGCATCACTTTGTAGCTTCATGTCGCTGGCTTTCATTGAAAATGACTTTGAAAAGCCTGTCGCTTTTTTGCTGCTTGTGTGAACGCGGCGTTACAACCGTGGAGCTTTTTGGCCATGACGTTTTAGCCGAAAATTCCTCCAAATACCCCTTCGCCCTATCACATTTCTGGACATCAATCTAAGTTGTTTATAAATAGAGGGTGAGATGTGGTTTCAGATGATAGTGTTTTATTCTTAGCGGGGTGAGTAGTACTGTCTTGGACTGGGAGGATTCTAGAGCTAGACTTGTGGTGTCTGTGGTAGCTTAGATATGTGTTGCAGTGCTGTTGCTAAAACACATCAGGCCTATTTCAGTGTTTTGCAGTGACTCTCTCGTCCGGATCTGCTTTCAGACGTCTGAGGTGTCGCGTCGGGTCGCCCTCCTTCATTAGTCACACAGGTTTATGGTACAATGATCCAGTAGTCTCTCAGGACAGACTGAGAGACAAGTCCGACAGCACTGTTTGTTGTGTCCTGCAATGTTCAAATCGTCGCTGTTGGGCAAGAAGCCTTTTACAGTATGTCCAAAACAGTTGCTTTTCTTGAAATGGAAAATAGAATGTGTGTCCCATCTACGAGCTCACAACGTGTGTCAAGATACGATAGCATCAGCTATTAGATATTGGTCATACAACGACGCAAAGGGCTTTAATGGTTACCGACTGGTGCCAGGTTGATGCTCTGATGTGACTGGAAGCATCCCTGTGTAGCATCAGCTTTCCAAATGCCATCCTTGGTTGTGAATTTGGCCAAACTTCTGAGAACTTTCACCGCAATCAGTGAAATGATAATGGACCAGGAGGACTGTTTAACTAGATTTAAACTCGCTTGCTGAAAACGACTGATTTTCAAAAGACCGTACCTCGTACCACGGAGTATACATACAAGGCTTCATGCAATAAGCAGAGGGTTTCACTTCAGTAGAATGTCTGTGTCTGCAGGAGAAACAGCGACACAAAAATAAAGTAGTCCACACATTGGTACTGAAAACAACTTTGCTTATTTTATTTATTTATTGCTGTCAACATTTAGATCACTTCAGATCCTCATCAGGACTTTTACCTGATGTCCTGGTCTACTGATGAAGATCTGAAGTGATCGAAACGTTGACCACAGTACATAAATAAATAAGCAGAGCTTTTTTCAGTAGCAGTGTGCAGACTCTCGTTACAAACTGGGCTAGTGCTGCTGTCACTTCATTTTAAGAACTAACCTCAGCTCTACCCATTACACCTAACTACTCTACCGATCCCTCTGTATCTCACTGATGGGTTTTGCTTCATTCCTCAGCAGTGAGCCGCTATCTCCCTCGCGACGCTCCAGTTCCTAGAAACGAAACCTCCACGCACCCCCCCCCCCCCCTTGTGGTGGGAGTTATTATCACCTCCGTTAAAGGCAAAGGCAGTCTCAGTACCCCAACGAGAAAGAACATGGGAGGCAAAGGGAGGTCAGAAAAAGAAGTGATGAGAGTTAAAGAGAGAGAGAGAGAGAGAGAGAACAAAGCTGCAGTAGCCTAAAATAATGCGTTCGAAAGACCAGTGAGTCCACGCTCCATATTTTGCGCTCTCGATTGCTCGGTTCGGCCGACCTCCCCCCCCCCTTGGCAAGCTAAAAATACCGCCGGCAGAAATGTAAGCGGCATTTATTAGTTGGTAGATGCCTCCCGGAGATATAATTGGCCACAAGGCTTCATATGTTATACGGAACGCCAGGCAGCGAGCGTTTTACATCAGCGTGACCTTTGCAAATAGCTGAGCGAGCAGCTTTGGACTCTCGATTGCCCCCCCCACTACACACACACACACACACACACACACACACACACACACACACACCCCTTCCGTCTCTCAACATGTCGGATCCCTGGCCCGTCCTGTCCGGGTCGTACGGTCCGGCCCATCGCGGTCTTCCTAGAACGAAGCTGGGCTTCAGCGTTAAGCCTGCGCTAATCCCTGGCAACGCGACCCAATTACACTTGGAACACAAGTCATTCACTAACCTTTCGTTATGCACAATGCCTGACCCCCCCAAGCACACACACACACACACACACACACACACACACACACACATGCACACGCACACACACACACACATTACATACACAGAGCCACGGCCATAGTGACATGCTTATCCCAGGGCTTTGAGGTCGTAAACACCCCTGGGGGTTTGTTCAGGCGAACGGAGGCTCTGACTGAAGGACAGCATTCTTCATCATCGCCAGTCATCCTCCTCCTCTTCCTCTGCGGCTCTTCGGTTCCGCACTCCCCGCAAAAGTTCAAGGCCTCGCTAGAGGCCTAGGGCCGACACAGTTCTGTGGAAGTGTGTCAAGGGCTTTACTGAGCTGTGTAAGACGACCTCAGAACAAAGCCTTGAGGAGGAAGGAACCGCGAGCTGACAAAACACCATGTGCAAATAGTGTGCGTGACTCTGGTGAATTTGTTAGAGGACTGCGCTGCAATGTGTGTGAGTGTAGTATCCTAGTTTCTTTGAGGCATTTATTGCTCTATTTTCACTATACTTATGTGACTATTTAACTTGAAAATAGAATTCATGCTTACTCTGATGATCTCACACTCATAAGTCGCTCTGAACAAGAGTGTCTGCTAAGTGCCAATGGTAATTGTTTTATTGTGAGCATCTGTGTTAGTGTGCAATGCCTAATACTCTGTCACACAACTTTGTCTCTTGTCTGCAAGTGACACCGTCATGTGCGAGAGTAAAACTTGAGTTTAAGGGTACTGTCACATATGTGTGATGATGGCAGGTGTAGCAACCAACACATGCCAAGGCGTCAAATGTGTCAAAGTTTGGGGCGACCCGGTGACCTGAGCTCCAATTGATTAGGGCACAACGCCCTGGTCGTCGAGTCTCCGGTTTGATTCCCAGCCGGCCAGACCATTTATTAAATAACACTCCCCTACTCTCCTTCTGAACATTTCTTCTTCTCTCTCTCCTCTATCACTGTCAAATAAGGGCTTAAAAATGTCACACAAAAAAAGAAAAAGACAAAAAACAACAAGTTGAACCTGTGATGCGATTTTGCTACTCATCGGAAGCTCGACCCCTTTACTCACATCGAATGGAAGTGAACGAGACCCTTTCACTGTTTCTGTTGTGCATGTCTGACCATATAATATCGTCTCTGTCGGGTGGAAACCTCATACTGTATGTCTAAAACTGTTACATTTCAGGATTCACATTCAAAAACAGCAAAAGTAGCAGATCCACAAGCTCAAAACGCGTTGCTTCGCGCCGCGTTTCGAGCTTGTAGATCTGCTACTTTTGATGCTATTGTGTGACACTATGATCAAGTAGGGCGTTAATTTACGAAAAAACACTAGAGTTTTCTGCCCGACTGCAACGATACAGTATAGTACCATAAGGCTGCTACTGTACTGACGCCATACCATGATATTTAAAAAAAATATGTTTTTACTGTAATGTTCCTCAGGGGATGAGTCAGTCTCTGTCACCTGTTGGCAGCAGTGTTGACGGTCAGTCAACGGTCAGTTGAACAGGCGTTACTCCGTCGTCATGAGTGCCTCCATTTAACCCCGACATGACCACAGGCATGCTTGCACTCTCGTCTCCCAACGATTTATTATCATTGATCTGTAGTGTGTGTGACGCATGACCTGGGAAATGATGTCCAGTGGCTTGCAGAGTATTTGTGGAGCAATGTTGTAACTTCATTGTGAACTTAATTTGTGTGTTGTTGTTTCCCCTCTAAATGCGTACTTCATTTGTTGATTAACATCATCATTATTCCATTGACTTGTTTTCACCCCTGGATTGTTAGCTAAGATAGTTTTGTGACAGTTAACCTCCATTAGAATATGACTTAGAAGACACTAAAGAAGACACTCAAATGTACTGTCTACTCTAGACTGTCAATGAAGGTACAGTAATATCTCTGAAGGCATGTGGACTGTAAATGCCTACACTACAGAGATACCTCCACAGAGTGTTGGCAGCTTATCATGGTTTAATGTTTAATGACAAAGTCATACTGTCACAGCTCTGCAGCCCAACTGTCTCAGCAGCTGATACTAGGAGGACATTACATTCTGTATTAAGTTTACTGGCGAGGCATATTTGTGTCTTGTGCATGCCGTGTCTTTTGATGTGAATGTTTTTACATGTGGTGCGTGCAGTAACATTTAATGTGAATGGATACATTTGTGCCGCGACCTGACACATGTAGCACATGTGTTTGTTTACACAGAGTTATTTTGTGAGCTGGTGTTGCCTAGTGACCAGGTGGCACGGTGATAACTTCAGCCTTTCTGGCTGTTCTTTTCACACAGCTGAACTCACTGTTTGAATCTAACTATCATCACAGCTTTTAGGGTGGGTAGACCCTGGAATGGATGTACAGATTTGGTGTACAGATGTACATAAAGTACATGGCAATATACTCACAGAGATAGATTAACACTGAGTATTTTGCTATTGTGTGAGGGATGCCCTCTCAGTACCCTAGCCTTAAAGAAACACCCTTTTTCAACCCTATCTCTAGACGTGTATCAGTCATCACTAATCACTACATGACGGTTCATTTATGTCCACTAGATTTCAAACTGCTTCTTTTTTTTATTGAAGCAACAAATGAAGCTACTATGTTATCGTGCTAACGTTCCATGATTTGAAAGCCCATGATCGGCAGTTACACTTAGCTGCATCCACAGCCCGTCTCTGAGACACAGCATGAGTATGCAATGCAGAGATTGTACTGTACTGTCCTATAGTTAGCATGATTGAGAACCCATATATGGAGATACAGTTGACAAAATTCCTACTTTAACCACAACAGGTGAATAAGCACAAGCAGGTGAGGTCTTCCTTTAACCACAGCAAACTCTTGTCTAAACTTAACCAGGGTCATCCTCCGTGGATGTATTAAAAGCCCCAGCACCATCTCTATTTACAGTTGAATGCGTCCATGCCCGTACGCACACCAAATCAATCCATTCTAAAATAGGCAAACTTTTGCCAAAAATATCAGATCTACAAGCTCACAACGCGTTGCAACGTTGCATGTTGTGAGTTTGTAGATCGGCTATTTTTGGTGAGGAGATTTGGGGTGTAGAGGCAAAAAAGGGACCAAGTGTAGACCCCTGGGGGAACCCAGTCAACAAAGCATAGGGTTTAAGTGGTTAGGTACGTGATATGCTTCCATTCAGCTGCAGAGTAAGACTGCTGGATGGATTAATAAATAGAGATGGAAAGAATTGAAATATAATAATTCCACTCCCACAACCACTGAGACTAATACTTGTGTGTATTTGGAAAACTATACTTTTTTGTGCAGCCATAATTTCCTCACCTATTGTTTAGACATTTTTAAATAAGTGATGATCAAGTCTCGCTGTAAAGAAAAAAAAAATAATAACACATGATGTGGAGATGAATTACCAGAGTGCATTATTATCCCATAACCACAGGGCTCTGAGTTGTTTATCCTGCTTATACCATGGCCATTTACCAACAATTTAGATACGCTGTCATGTTTATAGGGGCATTCATATTTTGCAGCAATACGCTCAAATACTCTGGTTCCCAAAAAGTGGGAACATTTGTGGGTCGCCGACACATTTTTATGGGTCATGGGTAATAAAAAAAATTTTTTTTCCCCGTTTCCTACATTTTGTTTTTAATTATTATTCCGCCCAAAAAACTCTTTAGTTGAAAACAAATTCAATTATTTTTTTCAAAAGAATTTCATAAGTAAATAAAATAAAAATCTATGAAATTCCATAAATTACAAAAACATGTTTAAGAAGTTGTGAAAATAGCAGATCTAAAGCTCACAACGCATCGCGATGCGACGCATTGTGAGCTTGTAGATCTGCTATTTTCACTAGTTTGGGTCTCTCTCTCGCTAAAACATTTGGGAACCAGTGCTCGAATAGACAGTTATATTGAAATTCATGTTGTTTTTAAAGGATAGCATGTAACTATTAATTTAAAACGGTGATGAGGCAACTACAAGGCGCGTGGTTGGTTAACACCCTCCAGCTAATGGCAATCCAGTATTCTCAACGGCCATGGCATAAGTGGTTGGGATGTCAAAAAGTGCGCGTGCAAGTATTGTGTATATTGTGATTGATACCGTTATCAATCTCAATACTTCAGGGGAAATATCACGATGATAACAGCATCTCATTTAAAAGCATGATCTCTTTCCAGGGCACGGACACGATGAATCCCTTCAACATGATAGACAACATGATGTTCAACATGCAGAGCAGGATGGGGGACATGAACAGAAACTTTGTGAGTATCTTAGGCAGTGGTGGAAGAAGTACTCACATATTTTACTTTAGTAAAAGTGTCAATACCACAATAAATAAATACTCTGTTACAAGTAAAAGGCCTGTGTTCAAAATGCTACTTGGGTAAAAGTACAAAAGTATCAAAAGTAAAAAATAGCAGATCTACAAGCTCACTGTGAGCTTGTAGATCTGCTATTTTCAAATAGCCTAGGTATAAAATAGGTCTGAAGGAGTTAATGTATGTTTTATAATATAATAATTCATATCTGCAAAGTAACTAGTAACTAAAGTTTTCAAATAATTGTAGTGGAGTAAAAGTACAATATTTGCCTCTGAGATGTAGTGGATTAGAAGTAAAAGTACTGAAAATTGGAAATACTCCAGTAAAGTAAAAAAATACCTCAAAATTGTACTTAAGTACAGTACTTGAGTAAATGCACTTTGTTACTTTACACCACTGATCTTAGGCCAGTGATTTGCCCTCACTCGTGGTAATCATGTTGGGCGTGCTGTCGTAAACTTACATTTGTATGCGTGTGTGTCTCTGTGTGTGCATGTGTGTCCTCCAGGAAAACCCATCTACAGACTCCAACGCTCATTCGTTCAGCTCGTCGTCAGTAATGACCTACTCCAAGGTTGGAAACGGGCCTCCGAAGGTGTTCCAGGCCTCCTCGCAGACGCGCCGGGCCCCTGGAGGGGTACGTACTGTTACACTCTCTATTGTAGCGACTACTTCTTCCCAACATTCAAACCATTTAAAAATAGCGCTAAGATCGATCGGCTTTGTTTTGTGAACAAAGCCTGACATAAACCAAAAGCTAATGAGGAGACACACACCAGGAGCTAATCAATCAATTAGGAAATGAGACATCAAAACAAAGCGTGGGAAAACCAAACAAAATAAAAACAAGCAAAATATGTTTTGGCTCCTAAACTCTCACTGTGGTTCCACTGTGGTTACAAGTCACAACCCATAAAAATGGGCCCACTGTTTGGAGACCGATGCACCGTCATAAGCAGACATACTACTGCGTTTAAATCACAGCTCTGTGTGTGTGTGTGTGTGTGTGTGTGTGTGTGTGTGTGTGTGTGTGTGTGTGTGTGTGTGTGTGTGTGTGTGTGTGTGTGTGTGTGTGTGCGTGTGCGTGCGTGTGCGTGCGCATGTGCGCTTGTGCGTGTGCGAGTGTGACATTACAGCACACTTCAAAGTGGTTGGCTGTAAAGGAGGACTGTCGGTTTGACTGACCATCTGTTTCCTTTCTGATGGCTTTTCCAGATCAAGGAGACCCGGGAAGCACTGAGGGACTCTGAGAGCGGCCTGGAGAAGATGGCCATCGGCCACCACATCCAGGACAGGGGACACGTGGTGGAGAGGAAGGAGAACCACAAGACGGGAGAGCGGGAGCTCAACCAGGACTTCCAGAATCTGGACGAATGTATGTTCATTACAAAATACATAGTGTAGAACTTCCTCCCCATACACATATATGGTTTCTGTGTAATCTAATAGACAGATAAACCTGTGGGCTTTTTAATTTTCCCCAAAAATTCTAAAAAGTAGATGAAACATGTAATAAAAGAAACATGGCCCCCTCGTGGATTAGAAGGATATCAGTCACCAGAACCAAAGAACAGGCGTTTCTGTTTTCAATGAATCTATCATGGTTAAAATTAAGTTACTTAAAGTTAAGCAAATATACTGACTCAAGCAACTTAGTAGATAGACCTTAAAATGAGCCCAAACATGATTAAAAGTGAAATATCCCTTTAACACGGCAGCCGCAAGGCTGCCTGGTACAAAAGTATTGGTATAAAAATGTACTTTAAGTACCAAAAGTAAAAAAATACTCATTATGCAGAATGTCCCATTTCACAAGTTTTCAAATGTATAACACTATTTAGAAGATAGCAGATCTACAAGCTGACAATGCGTCACATCGTGACACATTGTGAGCTTGTAGATCGGCTATTTTCGAATGGCCAAAATGTCTAGGGCTGAAGTGGTTAACATACTGTATGTTTTGTAATAATCAACATCTACAAAGTAACTAGTAACTAAAGTTGTCATATAATTGTAGTGGAGTAAAAGTACAATATTCACCTCTGAGATGGAGTGGAGTAGAAGTAAAAGTACTGAAAATTGGAAATACTCCAGTAAAGAAAAAAATACCTAAAAATGTTACTTAAATATAGTACTTGAGTAAATATACTTAGTTACTTTACACCACTGTCCAAACCTCAGTCAGTACTTATGTAAATCCATAATATCCTTACGCTGTGCAAAACAAGGACTCGTTTCCCACGGTTGTGTTGCTGTTAAGTTGACTCCCCCTCCTCTAACACATCCCATGACCCCTGACCTTTCCCCACTTCCAGCTGAAGCACAGTCCTTTGACGAGGAGTTTCAGCGTGAAGTGTCCAAGTTCCAGTCCTCCGTCCCCCTGCCTCAACTGCAGGCGGCCCCCCCCAAACCACGTGCAGTCCACCGGGCGGCCCTCACTGGCCCTCAGCAGGCCCACAGGTCAGTACCATAGGTCAGTACCATGCACATAACTCCATCAACGCAGTGTGGTGAAGACAGGCCTTAATCAGCAAGCACTTTGAGATCAAATGACACACATGAGAGGAACACTCACTCAGGCTAAGGTTCAGGTTCAGGTTACTTTATTTAGGTGTATTTAGTTTTGCATTTTACACACACACACACACACACACACACACACACACACACGCACACGCACACGCACACGCACACGCACACACACACACACACACACGTGTTGGGTAGTAGGCATGTAGCGATTTATCGTAAATCGATTCAAACTGGTGACAATTTAAATTAAAGAAATTGTGCGATGCAAATAGCAGGAAAAAAGAAGAAAATACAGGATCTTTGTAAGAGAATTAAAAAAAAAAGAGTTTTCAGTCATTGTCTCTGCCAGGCTGAAAGGCATGGCGAGAATATGTTTTGCACCCTGTCCGTCCGTCCGTCCGTGTGTCTGTCTGTGAACAGCTAATCTCCGGCACCGTTAGCCTGGCCGCTGCGAAACTGTGCACACACACTCGCTGGATGCCAAAGCCAAACCTCTGCCCGAATGTTTCAGATTGGCCTGTTGTAGCGCCACCAGGAGGCCGATTTGTGCAAAAAAAAAATTGGATATCACTCCTACAGATTTTGTCCAAACCTCACGCAAATCGGTACACAGAATCTCTATAGTCCTGTGATCAACACGGATCTGTCTGATTTTCCATATTCTATCCTGATTGGCTAAGATTGGCTTCCAAAGTTTGCAGGATTGGTTTGTTATGAACGCAGCGTGCGATTTCCGTAAAATTTTGCACTCGCCTTCCCACTAGGCGGAGGAAGAAATGCCACCCTTTTCACATTGGCCTGTTATAGCACCACCAGGAGGCCACAATAACCTACGTGACCTGGTGGAGACCTGTGCTCCGAGGAGCACTTTTTCTAGTTTGCTACTGTATTGAAAAGAAACACAGTATTGAAAAAATAATAAAAGAGAAGGAAATACTGGATTTATGTAAGAGAAAAACTAATTTTGTGTTTAAAAAATCGTATTGTGATATCGTGATTCGAATCGTATCGTGAGTTAAGTGAATCGTTACATGCCTATTGATCCAAGTAACGTCGCGTTTTACTCTTTACAATCAACATAGTTCGTTTTTGTTTCTGACTGAGATAAAAGCACTCCAGCTGCTGCGAGCAGCCCAGAGACGTGGAGCGGAGCGGGCAGCCCATTCAAGCACCGGTTGTCACATGTGCAAAAAGAACAGATCTACAACTTAAGCTATCAACACTTTACGATGATACGTGTTATTAGCAAGGTTATGACGTAACGTATAGCCTATACGTGCAGGTCTGGGGCTATGTCCGTGCTCCTCTGTGCGTCACTCAAAAACGAGGCCACTGCTACACATAGTACACATGTACTTGACAAAGTCATCTTGTTGTCATTGAGCTGACTAACAATAAATGCATACTTACAATAGTTCTATTATAACACCTGCTCTCACACAGTACTTGTGTGTAGAGGATATATAATAGAAAGTAAACGTGGTCAGACAGAATTCCATTCACCCTCACTCTTTATGGCCTATTCTATATTTGAATTGCCTAGAGGGTGTCTCGCCGGTTGACGGTCGACGGTGGACGTCACAAACGTTACATGCAGACCTGCACGGCACACTGTTGCTCTGATCGGCACCAAACTTGGCAGCAACACTGGTCCGGGGTTTGCCATCAGAGTAGCCACACCAGGGTTAGGGTAACCTCGCGTCACCAGACTTTCCAAACGATTATTATACCAAAAGAAATGAAACGATTATACCAAACTAAACAAGTTTTAAACTAGGGGAATCATTTAGGAGATGCACGGCACCAGTGGTTCCGGTCGCTGGTTCCAGCCACCTGCATGGTGATGTAATGATGACTTGACTGAAGTTATGTCCACTCTGACTGGATCAGAAACCCGAAAATGGTATTGATCCCAGGCTAGGGTTAGCGTTAGGGCAATGTTTTTGCTATTTTGTTCCCTATTTTTGCTATTTTTGCAATAGGGTTGTATGGGGTTGAATTGTATTAAACGCAGAGGGACAAATCTAACAAAAAAAGTCTGGTATGATATGAGTCATATGCTTTAACGCAAAAGGTTTTCAAGCTGTATAACGCCTCCTTCATCTATTTATTCTTTCATTCATCCATTTCAGAGAAAGAACAAAACCAAAGGCTGATGGAAGGAAACAAGCGCACTTCAGCTCACTTCAGTGACCTCCGCATCCGGATCAGGCGTGACAAAGCAGTAAAAATACTTGCTGTGTCTAGTCTGTGCTAATAAAACTGTGTACACACCCCCCCCCCACACACACACACACACACACACACTGACACACACGCTGACTAGAACAGATCTACAACTAACAGAGTATTAAATTAGGCATTACAGACACCGCAGCTAGACAGCTAGAGAGCGCAGTAGTAATGTGGACTGGTGTTGAAACCTATATCCATAAGTTTAAAGAGATTAAAACATAAGCTAGTGTGAATATAGAAGTCATTTGAAAATGATTACATGGCTGAAAGTCATAATAAATATATATATATATATAATAAATTATATAATATAGTCATAATATGATATGATATAATACAATATACAAATCAAATGTGTATCGCTATGTTACAAATTTGCTTTCATAAGGTATGCTTTTCACCTAAATATAGACTGAATCAACTAAAAACTAAAAATGTATTCATCTGAAACTGACTCATCCGCTATATAGTGCTCTTAGGGTGTGCTCACACCCAACTTTAATTCTGCCTATGAGGGCGGATTCTGCCAATGCTTTTCAATGGGAACTGAGCGGTTTGTTGTCAATTGTGGATTTCTTCTAAAAAACTCTCCGTTCCCATTGAAAAGCATTGGCAGAATCCGCCCTCATAGGCAGAATTAAAGTTCGGTGTGACCGCACCCTTAGACAGTTATCTAAATTGTCTGTTTGTAATTATACCGTGTAGTGCCTTTTGTTCTAGATTTTGTACTTTATCTGCTGTAATCATTGTAAATGAGAAAGAAAAAATAATGGTACCCTTTTTATATTGTTTTGTGTTATGTTGCTTTCTCTTGTTTTTCACCTGATGAAATCAATGCTACACTGCACCAATTCTGGAGATGAAAAAGCTATGTTTATCTCGTCTTCTTATTCATGTAGATTTTCAAGTTTCAAGACTTTTAAAGATAACAGCTTCCCATGCTATCATGGAAAATCATCTGAAAATAAAAATGTGGAAAATATGAACATTTTGTTTTACCATGTGTTCTGTGTTCTGTTGCTCCTAACAATTAACCACTTAAGCTTCATAAATAAATATGACTTTACTACTTAACCACTTAAACCCCAACATCCATATTGTGGGGAAAGCTTTAGCAGAAATGTTATTCGTTTGCGCCAGAAAGTACATTATATTCTCTCACAGATGACTTAAAAAGGTTGTCACAACTTCATGTGGCTTATTAACTGCACATTGAAAATGTTCCACATTAGTATACAGTAGCATGTTTATCCCCTGTTGGCTCTGTGTGTGACCCCTGCATTGTGCCTGCCCGGACCCCCTGCTGTGCCAATTTGGCAGTGGTCTAGCAGAGTATATTTAAACCATTGTGAGGTCAATAAACCTCACAATGGTCTGAAGATCTCACACCTGCTCTCGTCATGTGCTCCACGTACACTATATCTCATTTTATAGACTTCATTTATCTTTGGGATCAGTGGTTCTCAGAGTGGGGTCGTCCAGGGACCCCCGGGGGTCCTTGAGGGGGTTCCAGGCGGTCCCTAGCTAGGAATCAAATGGACCCTTACAGGTCTGTAACTGTTAGTGTACAATGAAGAAGGAAGGCACTGAAGCAAACTCAGACGTTTCGATGTCAATACATTGTACACCCATGTATTGACATCAACACGTCACGTTATGTGCCTGCACCCTGTTATTAAAAAGGCTTTAATTGTCCGAGCTTGCTCCACTGCCTTCCTTCTTCATACTTGCCCGTCCCACTCCTGAGATGCACCGGACCAACCTGAATTTGGCTTGAGGCGGTGGAACCCCTTTGTTCCTGTCCATCTGTACACTCTCAGAGAAACACTGAAGATTTTATACCAGTCTCAGAGGTATAAATTGCATCGTCTGTGGCCTAATGAATATCAATCTGGGGGTCCTCGAAATTAAAACGTTTGAGAACCGCCGTCTTGGGTTAATGTTGTAGTCATGTAACTGGAGGAACCTCTTTCTAACATTATCCACGTACAAAGCCAACCTTTCTCTGGGGGAGCCAGAATACAGCGGCCGGCACGGCAGCACCAAAGAGGGTTTTCAGTATCTTGTCTAGGGTTTCACATGGCAGCGTGGTATGTCTCTTAAGTGTGTTTACGTAATGAGAAACGTGAGCCATGCGAGGGAGATGAACTTAAAGCAGTCAACCCCAGGCATTCAATCTCTGACTAGACCACTGGTTCTCAACGTTGTGTTCGGAGACCCTAATTAAGGTCCTTGATGGGGTTCCCAGAAAAAAGGCAAAATGATTGATACATGGATTAAAGCTAGTTTAAATCTCACGACTGAAAATGTCCTAATGTGCGATTTGTGAAACCGTGTTAAAGGATCCCCCACACACACTAGCGCCGATTCCTAAACAATTATGTACAATTAGGATGCTTTAGTAATATTGTTCTTGCTGTTCTACATACTGCCAACCATGTGAAGAAATCACAGATTCAGGCTTTAACCTTTGCTTTTACATGAAATATCCGAGACGATTAAGATATTATGGAAGATACTTCTGAACATATTGCTAGTTTAACCACTGCAAATGTTCTAATGTTAAAATAACCGAAAATAGCCTTTCTACAAGCTCTCAATGCGTCGCAGACGCATTGAGAGCTTGTAGATCGGCTATTTTCGCTGCGCAACATGCTTCCATAGAAGACATGCTGGCTTCTATGGAATCCAAATGACTGAAATCAGTCTTGGCGACTGAGAACTTAATCCATGTTGATAGTTAGGAACCAGATTACAGGTCTGTGACTCTGACCGTGTACAAATGGAGCTGTGATTCTGTAATTATAAAATAATAATCACAACTTCTAAAGGGACATATTTTGTCCCTGCATTCATGTTTATTACTTGAGTGACCGTGAAATGGACTTATTAAAATGGAAAACTCCTTTCATCAACCAAACATTACTACCCTTCTTGAATGAAAAACAGCAAACAATAAAATCGGTAGAAAGTTTTAATAGTCAATAATACAAACATACTAGAAAATGAGCGCATTCAGTTAGCAATGTTGCAACTCATGCTGTTCTGCCACCACCTGCTGGTCATCTCATGCCATTACTTTTTTTGGACAATGAATATTTACAATGTTTATAACAAGCCTAAATGGAAAACTAAACTGAGGTCACATAAGCTTGTTGTGTGCAGATTAACAGCATCTACATCAACTTAAAAAAACAAACTGAAAACACACCCTAAAGTGTCTCGCAAGACTAAGCTAATGCTTAAATTTATGCTCCGGTGCCATGTGGTGCCAAAAATAGCCAATCTACAAGCTCACCACACGTCGCACCCAGTGTTGCCAGATTCTGTGAGAGAAACAAGCCACTATGGGCCACACAAGCACTTTAAACATATACATCAGCTATTTGAAAATAGCAGATCTACAAGCTCACAACGCGTCGCATGAGCTTGTAGATCTGCTATTTTCAAATACAATCTTGGGGGAAAATTATAATAAGCAGACCTGGCAACACTGGTCGCACCTACGACGCGTTGTGAGCTTGTAGATCTGCAATTCTTTTGGCATGTGACGACTTATAACTCTGGCTTTAATGTGGGTCTGTGGTCTACATGATTCCCGCTGGCGCTCCCTTCCCGGCGATCTTCTTGGAACACTCCAGCAGAGCGTTGTGAATGTCTTTGGCACAGGAGATCTGAGACTTGATCATTCCCAGGTACTGGGCGTACGACAGGGACTCCGTCTGCACCGTGTCCGGCTTGGTGGCCGTGGGGACCAGGTTGGGAGAGTGTTTGGCGCTGTCGATGCTCTGGGACAGACACTCGTAGGCCAGCCGCTGGACAGAAGACAGGGGGGAAAAAAACAACATGATGGTAAGCGGTGGTTTAACCCATTAAGACGTGAGGCGATTCTTTAAAAAAAATCTAAATCATAACAGTTTCTGGGGAAAAAAAAAATGTTTTCAAGATTTTTCAAAAATAGCAGATCTACAAGCTCATAGCGTGGCACTCGGTGCCGCGCTATGAGCTTGTATATCTGCTATTTTTGAATAGCCAAAGACATCTAAAGTGACACAGATGCGTTCCAGGTATCAATGGGTTAAAGTAACTAACAATATTTACTCAAGTACTGTACTTAGGTAAAATGTTTAGGTACTTTTACTTTACTGGAGTATTTCCAATTGTCTATACTTTTACTTCTACTCCACTACATCTCAGAGGCAAATATATTGTATGGTATTGTATGTCTTTATATGTCTTGATGAATTGAATTGAATACACTGGACTACAATGGAAACAAGCCCTCAGGGCTCTTTGTGTTATCCTTTTTTAGCATTATTGTATATCTGACTGTACCCCTGCACTTTTTTCAAACTTAAGAAAGTATTCAATCGATCAATGTCCAACGTGTGTGTGTGTGTGTGTGTGTGTGTGTGTGTGTGTGTGTGTGTGTGTGTGTGTGTGTGTGTGTGTGTGTGTGTGTGTGTCTTTTACCAGACAGAGCTCCAGTTGGTCACAAAGGGCATAAAACTCCTCCAGACTTTTATCAAAGCGTTGAACTTGGCCATCGCTGCTTTTGCTAAAAGTAAATCATGTAAAAAGAACAACAAAACGATTATAATCAGAAACCAAGTTCAGTGATAATAGGATCGTGGATGTATGAATGGATGCCAGGCTACTTACATGCCATTATCAATGGATGTATTGTGGCCTAAATTCAGAGATGCAATTCTCATAACATTCTGCAAAAAAGAGATAAAGAGGCAAAAGGTTAATGTGATATATTCCAATAGAACAGTGGTTCTCAAACTTTTTTAAGTCAAGGACCCCCAAATGTATATGTTTGTGCCAGGGACCCCCAGAAGAGAAGATGTATGTTCTACTATTCAAAATGTTCCAAACATTTTATATCCTTAATAGTTGGCTATTCAAAAAGAGCAGATAAACAAGCTCACAGCACAACACGAGTGATGCTCTGTGAGCTTGTATATTATCTGCTATTTTTGAATTATTTTCTTTTGCCCCTTGAGCTGCAATGGTGAAATCCTGCGTAAACAAGAGTTTCACCTCACTGTTACCTGTAACTGTGTTGTTGTGACAATAACGATGATTGATTGACTATTGGGCTGGTTGATTGAACAAATATGTGAAATTGTGTTTGCTGCTGCATACAATCATTCAGAGAGACCAGCCTTTTCAGGTTGTGGTGAACATTCTGATTACCATAGACTACCATAGATGTTATGATAGTCTTGGTAACAGGAAGAGTGGGCACTAAGGAAGAGTGTAAAATTGGCTATTTTGTACAAAATATTAAAAAGTAAAATATTTAGAAAATATTCTTAAGTAATGTAAATTATACAAGATTAAAACATGATTGAAAATTAGCCAATTAAGGTGAAATATTTCTAAAATTGCTATAAATTGCTACAAAACCTTATATCCAGTCATTTTGTGGCATAAACAAGAAGTTGAAGGAAACATTTAGATCTGGTAATGATGTACAGTGCATGTTCACATCTAGCCCTGAAACATGACTGAGCGTCATGTGAACCATGGCTAGTTCACATCATGTATACTTTACAATACTTAGGACCATTTTTCTAATATTGTATTTTTTTATATTTTGGACAAAGTAACCAATTTTACATCGAGGTGCCCACTGTCCATAGTCTTGGTCATCATTACCTGCAGACTCTCTTTCAGTTGTGGGATCAGCATCTTGAATCTGTGAACAGGATCAAAGTCCTGCTGTTGACTCAGTTGTTGCTGCTGTTGTTGCTGTTGTTGTTGCTGCTGCTGTTGCTGTTGTTGTTGTTGTTGTTGTTGTTGTTGTTGTTGCTGCTGTTGCTGTTGCTGTTGCTGTTGCTGTAGAGAAGCAGCAGCAGCAGCAGCTTGCTGGGGCATTCCTCCTGCCTGTGGAGGAATCGGTCCACCGGGTTGTGGCTGTTGAGGCGCCGCCATCTTCACCGAATGATCACACAATGCACACACACAGCAGCACAACTACCGGTTTCACTCTCTCGCGATAGAGAGGATCGGCTTAATAGGATCCCATACCACGGAGGGACGGTAGTCACACGTTGATTGGCTAGTCGGTTGTCAGGCAAACGTTGTAAATGTATTGTATTTTTCTTCTTTACATTATAACTTTTATATGAAGGGTGTTGCTGTGAATGTTCATTTTTATTTATTATTATTATTATTATTATTATTATTATTATTATTATTATTATATTTACTCATTTTGTTTTGGGACCGACTCTCCCTAGAAACCCCGTAGCGCAGCAGCAGCCAATCACAGCGCGACGGGCCGTGCCCACGGGCCATGGGGTGTGGACCACTCTCCCTAGCAACGCCGTAGCGCAGCAGCAGCAGCCAATCACAGCCCTGCCTGGTGCCTACCGCCCTCCCGGATCATGGGATGCATCCTGTAGAAAGGCAAGCCCGTAGTGCAGCAGACTGAGCAAACTAAGCAGCGCCATCATTCAGTATCTGCAACACATCCAAAATGGCCGGAGCTGATGGAGATGATTCCCTGTACCCTATCGCCGTGCTCATTGACGAGCTGCGGAATGAGGATGTCCAGGTAATATGTCCTAATACACGTGTTATATCATAGCAGACGTACGTATCTATACGATAAATTACGGGAGCAGCGGGTGTTATTTTGGGACAGTTATTATTAAACTGACAGGTTAGCTTGTCAATTAGCAAGGATGCTATACGCGTCCAAGGCCTGTAGTTTCAGCCCGGGGCGCCACCCTGCCTGCCCTAATGCTATAGCTAACCCCTATAGTGATGCTAACGTTAGCGTGATTTAGTGGTTCTGTTGTAAACACAGTCACACACTGTGTCAGAGGAAATAACGCTGTTTATGGTTATTTGGTCATGTGGGACAAACTAACCCGGTTTCACTAATAACACAACAAGTGAGTGAGGCTAAACGTCATGGTGTTCTGGTTGGAGCGGCACAGAAGCAGAACGCCCCTTCATTCTGTACCTGAGTTACCTGACATGATGATGGAACTGTGCTTCATATCATGTTTTGTTTACCTAGTTTACAGGATGGTTTGAGTCTGATAGGTTCACTCTGAACTCGGTTATTTAAGAACTGAATCCCCCCCTACACAGCACAATCTTGTCTGTTTTAATGATGCACTAACTTGGACTTTTGTTGAGTATCGTTTAAAATGCACCTGACCAGTGACATGCTTGTATTCTGTGACATTTAACAGTTTGTTTGTTTCACTGGTGTAGTAGTCTTCTGTTTAATTCCTACTGGTACTAAAAGGGCCCCAAATGTCTTTAAAAAAAATAAATAGTTCGTTCATTAACATTTAAATGCCAGTTAAACGATTCATTACCAAAAACACTATGATCTTATGCTCCTGTGTACCATGTTCAATTAGTGGGACCAGAGATTTGTTGGAATACATTTTTTGCAACAGCAACACAGATTTGAGCTTGGCGAGCAAGGATCACAATGTTACCTGTCATTTCACAACCTAATATCTGCTAATCCTTACTGACACAGATGTGCATGCTAGCCTAGAGATTGCTGAGTTATAACATTTGTCATTTGATAACCTGTTGTGTACAGTTACGGCTGAACAGCATCAAGAAGCTGTCCACCATTGCTTTGGCCCTGGGGGTGGAGAGGACCCGCACCGAGCTCCTTCCTTTCCTCACAGGTAAACCATACAATAACAAGCAGGTGACCAGTTATATGACCAAACGCTGACATCATCACGTCTCTGTCATTGCATTGCTTGATTGATGAATGTGCATATTTTGCTCAAAAAGTCCTCGTGAACCTTCAGAATCTATGATAGCACTTGTTTTTATTATTTACTGTATGCTCCTTTTCTTTCGTTAGACACCATCTATGATGAAGACGAGGTGCTCCTCGCCCTGGCTGAGCAGCTGGGAAACTTCACAATGCTCGTTGGAGGGCCCGAATATGTCCACTGTCTCCTGGTGAGTTTTGGCTGAATATGGAGTTTTTTTTGTTCTCTTAACCCATTGAGACCTGAAGCCGATTCTACATGTCTCCTAAATCTCAACAGTATTCTGAAAAACCTATGTTTCTATATCAGTGGTGCTCAATCTTTTTCATGTCAAGGACCCCCAAAATTATATGCATTTTAGCCGCGGACCCCCATCAATATTTTGTTCCAGGGACCCCCCAGAAGCAAAGATTTGAGTTAAAAATGTTCGCTTTAAAAATATATATATTCAGAAGATTTGCACACATTTTCACGATTTTTCAAAAATAGCAGATCTACAAGCTCGTAGCGCGGCACTCGGTGCCGCGCTACGAGCTTGTATATCTGCTATTTTTGAATAGCCCAAAGTGTAAAATAATGCTTTTTAGCTCAAATCTAAAAATGAGACAGTTCCAGGTCTTAATGGGTTAAGCATGGCTGCATTTCTCTACTGTCTTTGAGAAATCTGTTTCTGTAAGTAAACATCTTGAACATGCATGTGCTGTCTCCTCCTGTAACTGCCCAAATGATGACTCATTGCATACTGTCTCAGATAGCTCCACACATGTTCACATAAGTCAATCAATCTGCATCCTCTCTTCATTTTTCTTGCAGCCTCCTTTGGAGAGCCTGGCCACAGTGGAGGAGACTGTGGTGAGAGACAAGGCCGTGGAGTCTCTGCGTAAGATCTCACAGGAGCACTCTCCAGTTGACCTGGAGGTCCACTTCGAGCCCTTGGTCAAGCGTTTGGCGAGCGGTGACTGGTTCACCTCGCGCACGTCCGCCTGTGGCCTCTTCAGCGTCTGCTACCCCCGCGTCTCCAGCACCGTCAAGGCTGAGATCCGCCAGTGAGTGACTGTTACCGATTGAATACTTTATTAGACAGAAATTTAAACGGCACGTGGTACATTCACACATTAAAGCTAAACGGATAACACAAAGTCCTGGGGACTTATTTCCATTGTGGTCCTATGTATTCAATTCATCAACATGGCATACCGAATTAACACAACAATACATGTCATCAACAAATGCAAACACTTTATGTACAAAAGATAAATTACATTTTGGTCTCCTGATGTTTTTTCAGGATAATTTTTAAGAAACCAGTGTTACACATCCTTTAATAGCATTCCATATTTTGGTGGCAGAGCAGTAGAATGAGAACTTATCCATGTTTGTTCTACATTTGAGTGGTACTGGTACCAGATCATGGTCGCTGTGGAGGTCACTCTCTTTGAAGAAGTAGTTCAACAGGTACGAGGGTATTGAGAGCACTGTCTCTTTGTCTATCTTAAATACCTTGAGGGGGTTCCAGAGGGCTCCCCAGCAAAACTGCTTAACAGCATCAAAACCAGTGTAACCACTTTAAACCTATTTTATACATCACCAGCATACAACAATGGACAGCAGGCATCTTGTCTTGATGAGAGTACCTTTTGTGAATATGAACAGTGTGGATAATCCAATATCTGGATGATGAGAGACTTGCAATTTTATTGATTTGAGTAACGAGTTGTCCAGTGATAGAAGTAAAATAATAATTTTCATATTTTAAATGTATTGAACAGTTACAGTGAAAGTTGTGATGAATATAGGCTACAAACTCAAATAAAGTATACAGGTATTGTAAGTACTTGTACTTTGTTACTTTACACCACTGGTATTTCTGCATTAATTAAATGCGTGTCCTATCAATTCTGAAGAAAACCTGGAGACTGGCAAGTCAGCCCTGCAAACTAGCAAAGTGTGTTGGAATTGGCTGGGTCATGGGCTTAAGGCAGAGACGTAGTCATATGACTTCCTAACAGACGAAAAATAAGACATGAATTCTGTGAACTTTTCTTGAGGTTTTTTGGGGGGGAGATTTATTTGAAGATGTTTGTCTCAGGAAGTGGCCCTGGTCTAACAGTCTGTGTGGTCGTTCTATCCAGGCATTTCCGTACCTTGTGTTCAGATGACACTCCCATGGTGCGTCGCGCTGCAGCCTCTAAGCTGGGAGAGTTCGCCAAGGTTCTGGAACTGGACTATGTCAAGAGTGACATCATCTCCCTCTTCACCGCTTTGGCCTCTGATGAGCAGGTATGTGAACCAAGAGATTCACTGTATTCCTTATTTCAGCTCCCAAGATGGGGCTTGGAGATATTGACAAAATTATTTTTAGAACGACTAAAGTAAATTATGATAAACAAGATAAAATAATATAAAAGTCACTACCATACTGTCAGTGAAGAAAAAGCCGTACAACAGAAGTGAGTTTTAAGAAGATCTTTAACCCATTAAGACCTGGAACGCATCTGTCATTTTTAGATTTGAGCTAAAAAGCATTGTTTTACACTTTGGCTATTCAAAAATATTTTTGAATCGAGAAAAGTGTGCAAATCTTTGAATATATATTTTTTTCCAAACAAACATTTTTAACTCAAATCTGTGCTTCTGGGGGTCCCTGGAACAGAATATTTTGAGATGGGCGTCTGCGGCCAAATACATTTTGGGGTCCTTGACGTGAAGTAAGTTTGAGAACCACTGACATAGCAACATATTTTTTTTCAAAAAAACGTTAGGATTTAGAAGACATTTTGTAGAATCGGAACCTCAGGCCTTAATGGGTTAAAAGCGGACACTGAGTTTGTCTGCCTGAGATCAGCAGCCAGGGAGTTCCACTGCTGAGGTGCCCACACTTTGGAACCATTACAGGGTGTACGTGGGACTATTAATTATTACATTGATTTATGTCCAAATAAGGCCTTGTGAAAGTAAAAGTAAGTCTTAAGTTCACGTTCAAAGGTCTCACAAATGCCACATTGAGCCAACGAGTAATGTCGTCACTTCTTGGTGACGACATTTAGCATCATAATAGTCCTAATTAGCATCATAATAGCAGCGATCATAGTCATCTGACTGTCTCACATGACGTTAAATAATAACGCAAACATGTCTGTCAGCGACGCAGGGCTATGAGCATCACTGGAGGAATATCATGACCGTGGCTAGCTGTCTCAGCTGGGCAAAGCAGGACTGAACCACTTTGGTCTCCTGGATGCAGAAAGACAGCTTGGAGTCAAACATGACACCTAGGTTGTTGCCGGGCTCATTTCCAACATTCTTAGAAATGGCACGGTCCTTGACGCTGCCTAGTGCTGAGCCAAGAGGGGCACTTGTGATTTGGAGTAGGGATAGCGAATGATGCTGCTTGGGTATTTTGACTGAATACCTCAATATTGTTAAAGTGAATAGCTTTCTGAAGAGATTTACACAAGATAAATTATGATTATTAACTCTCTCACTGCCAGACTTATTTCTGGCTGTGTTTGCCCACTGCCAGCGATTTTTCGATTTTCTTACCTTTTTCAAGTAGTCACAGAATATTTATCTCCAGTATGATCGATCCCCTGATGGTTCATGGTTGCTAATCACAGCGGGTTTCACTGTGCTTCCGCAAAAAAAAAAAGCATAGTACATTTTTTTTTACACAGGAGCCGAGATACAGCCTTTTTAAGTAATAAGTTAACTTCGCCTAGTGAATCACTGTTGGGACCCCTGCTTGGTTATAAGTGATTTAAAAAAACAAAACTTGTAAAACCATGTACATATACGTCATCGTTGACTGAACCAAAACGTGAGCTCCCGAGCTAAATCTTTGATTGCCTATCTTTCTAAATCCACCATCTTGGATGCCTTTGCTCCTCTCCCACCAGGACTCTGTGCGGCTGCTGGCAGTGGAGGCGTGTGTGAGCATCGCCACCCTGCTGCCCCAGGAGGACCTGGAGACCCTGGTGATGCCCACCCTGCGGCAGGCTGCGGAGGACAAGTCCTGGAGGGTCCGCTACATGGTCGCCGACAAGTTCTCTGAGGTAAGGAAGGAAGGAGGACTTTGGTAGAATGACAATGAAAGGGCTGGGCGATATGACTTTAAATCAATATCACATCACGATTGTTTCAATTTATTACATCTATTACAATGAATGACCTATTATAACCTATGAAAATACCATATCTACAAGCTATGCATCTTGTAGATCTGCTATTTGCGCTATTGTTGTGCAAAACCATTGTGCAGCGAAGTATAATACAGGGTTAAAGGAGAATTTTGGACTAAGGTTTTCTTACCTTTTCTATGATGTTATGATATCTTAGGATGAATGGTACAGTAGAAAAATGTCATAACTCCATCCCGGGTCCGCCACAGCTTAAAACGTACGCGGATAGGCCTTGCGCTAGATCGTGTATTTTGATAGCTTTTTTTTTTTGTTGTGAGATCTGACGTTCATAGTGACAGAAGTTGACAGTGTCACTATGAATGTCAGATCTCAAAGAAAAAAATATATCCAAAATTCTCCTTTTAAAGGAGACACACCATGAATTTAAAAAAAATATTTGATATTTAATATCATATGGTGTATGTCCCTCAAACCATTTTCAAAAGGTTTGAGCCTAAATCAACACTCAGATATACTCATCCCAAGTCAATTCTCTCAGGCTTATAAAGCACTTTCAGCTGCAATACCAAAACGTCCAGTTGGCTAGGGGGGTGCTGTACTGCGGTACTGAGCAATTCTGTCTGTCAAAATACATGGGCAGAAAGTTTGGTGAGGTAAGCAAACTTGCCATTCTGAGATGGCCTGTTCAGACAGGCCCATTCTGAAAATCTCTGAAATGAGAATGAATGACTGAATGTTAAAAGAAAATATTTTTTGGGGTACAAGAGACACTGGGGAGCCAAAAAAATACAAAAAAAATAAAAAAAAGTGAAATTCATGGTGTGTCTCCTTTAAGTGGTTAATCAGACAATATAATATAACAAATGTATTCGAATTGTTTTGTGTCGATTTGTTTATATAAGCGGCTTATATTTAAACCATTACGGTACATAAGCTTAAACTGAGGCTATAGAATAAGCCTCATGATGAAGTATGAATCGTTCATTTTATAACGCAAGATATTGCGCTTCTCAGCACCAACCACGGCCAGCGCATAGAGAAAGAACGAGACCTCTGCGAATGAAGTTTTCACACTGAATTAAGTTTTCTGCATACAATATTTTATATAAAAAATATATATATATTTGATAGGTTTGAATGGATCAAACCTACGTGGTGCTTTTAAAAGGAAAAATCAAACTACGTTTTAGGCCATTCTAACAGGCTACTACGATATATGTTCGGTTAATTGCTCAGCCCGACAACAGAAGGAATCTTACATCATAAATGTGTTCTATCATCTGGTTGAGGGATGATGTTTTCAATCATTTCCCCGAGCGCACTGTGTACATTTTTTTTAAACAATCATCTATTAAACAAATGAATACTTTCATACATCTGGGTTACGGTCATTTGCCCCGTGTATGAATGCTGATTTGAAATGTAAAACTTTCCCGATAAAGAGAGAAGCCAGATATTAGTGGGTGTTAGGTACAGCTGAACTCTGGAGGGAGCCCAAACGCAAATGTATTTAACAAATCATTTTTTCTATTGCATGTCAATCCTTTTTCTGCTAGTCTTTGATATCAGTAGCACTCCTTAATCTTTGTAGCCTGACGACTAGTTTGCTACGGCTGGATTCATCTTGTCAGTTCTGCACCTCCATCATGTTCACACTGACATAATGACAACATCCATCCACTTTGTCTGTCTGACAGACGATTACTTAGGAACAACGTTGGCAAACATAAACCCATGTAATGTTGCAATAATGGACGTAGGTTTTCAATTAAATATCACTCACCCGTCTGGCTAGCGCTCAAGTGTTACACTCACTCTCTCTTTCTGCAAAGATGTTTGAATATTAAACTCTACAAATATTAACCCATACGGCTTTAAACTAGGCCTGTCACAATTATTACAAAATCGTCAATTCGCAATTATTTGAGATTGTTTTGTCATGATCGTCATAATCGTTTCCATGCGACACATTTTAAGCTTGTAAATCAGCTATTTCTGCAATTTTTACCTTTTTTCTTTTTTATATAAAATGTATAAATATCAATCATTTTGTTGTATATTTCAGTTATTTGACATATCTCCCCTGTGTAATGTTTTGTTATGAAGCCTAAAACGGAAATGTACTTTTTTTTTATTCATATGGTCTAATGTTCAATGGCAAAAACACAATTAAATCTTTAATCAGAATTATTGGTGACAATTAATCGGCAACTTAAATTTGTAATTGTGACAGCCCCCATACACACACTCACACACAGCGATATGGATATGTGTTCATTCATTGAAACACACACCCACACACACACTATGATATGGATATTAAGTTGTCACTCTCTCTCTCTGTCAATCTGTAGCTCCAGAAGGCCGTTGGCCCAGAGATCACAAAGAATGACCTGGTCCCAGCATTCCAGAACCTTCTCAAGGACTGCGAAGCTGAAGTCCGTGCTGCTGCCGCCAACAAAGTCAAAGGTCCGCCACCCCCCCCCCCCCCCCCCCCACATTTAATGATGATGACTAATTCATTG
Organism: Gymnoscopelus microlampas; assembly: GCF_963454915.1. Classification (NCBI taxonomy): domain Eukaryota; kingdom Metazoa; phylum Chordata; class Actinopteri; order Myctophiformes; family Myctophidae; genus Gymnoscopelus; species Gymnoscopelus microlampas. The sequence goes on along the minus strand of NC_139945.1, from coordinate 26,090,888 downwards.
ACTCTTAATTGGATTTTCAGGGAAATGTGGCGAACAGAATGAATGAAAATAGCTACTATAAAAACTGGTCAAACATTGGCCTAATTGTCAAATAAAATAAGAAAGAGGCAAACATTGTGAAAATAGCTGTGAAATAGTTCGGCTATTTTCACTTTTTTATCTGTGGAACCGAGTCAAACTAAATGTAATGCCTCAACTCCTACAATTCCCAGTGCTTGTCAGGGTGGGGGTTCCCCAGTTCAAATATGATTATTATGGGCGGTCGCGGCCTGAAAAGGTTGAGAACCACTATTCTATGGAAGCATGTTGCGCAGCGAAAACAGCCCATCTACAAGCTCTCTCAATGCCTCTGCGACGCATCGGCTGACATCAAATAATGTGTAATCTGCGTAACGGAACACCAGCTTCACTTGCCCTATTGCACAGGCCTTACCCTGAAGGGACACATGTGGCATCTTTCCATGGGGGCAGTGTTGCTGCTTGGAGCATACACAAACTCAACAAAGTTGCAGAACCCATGTTCAGGTGCCAGTCACACACCTGTGACTACTGGCACACACCTCTCAGCAGGTGTGTGCTGACAGGTTGCTCAAAACAAGAGCGATTACCAACAGAAGCATATTGGGTGATTTTGGCGATTTTTGGAGGTGCTACCCACACGTTTAGCTGTGTTGCTCATTCCACGAATGCCCGATCCTTACAAGCTGTACCTCGTTGTAAAGGTGACTAATTACCGATAAAAATGATATAACACAATACCAATTGGTATTATTAAAGGGAAGATATAATTGACCGAAGTTACGTTTCTGAACTTTTTTTTAGCAGTTTATATAACACTGATTAAAGGCAAAAATAATGCATTGAGTGTGCTTCCGACTTCCGTTCACTGTGTGTGTGTGTGTGTGTGTTTTTGTCTTTTCTTCTGTGAAGAATTCTGCGAGAACTTGCCAGAGGACAGCCGTGAGCAGATCATCATGACTCACATTCTGCCCTGCGTCAAGGTAAAAAAAACAAATCCCACTTCCACACTCGTATGCCAGGTCTGATTAATCCTGTTTGAAGCAAGACGCTTTGATTCGCTGTGAGTCACAAAGCATGGGGAAAATGACTTATTGTTTTTGGCAGATCTCTTCTACTTACTGTTCATTCACAAAGGCATTTCTACACAGTGGTGCCGGGCTTATGACGTCCTCTTGACAAGTGTTTCATGTGAAGCAGCAGGTTTATTGGTTTTAAAATGGAAATGGCTTCCATTATGTTGCCGCAAGTTGTCAAGTGGTTATGCTCTTTGATCCTGGCGACCTAATTGGTCCTTAAAGGGCAAGACCACTTTGGTAGAGGTTTGGGTTGTGTAGTTACCTTGCCATGATGTAACGCCAAAGGTGGACAAGAAATCTAAAATAATTGCACCATTGATTAAAAATATGCTCCTCATTGACTTGCATTGTATGGTAAAACAGCTCTCAAAGTCACTCTTTTAGCACACAAACGAATGCAAACAAAGTTGATTCAGACAATATAGAACATAACAAAACCCAGTACTGTTTTTTTTAATACAAATGTTAACTCATTCAGTGCCCAGCTTTTTTATGGCAGTTTGGCTCTGAGTGCCACAGCCAAAATTCATTGTAAAAAAAAGTGCTTAGGAGCCGAGATACAGCCTTTTCCAGTAAGAAGTAAAACAAAGAGTGAATGAGCAGAATATTTTCAAATCATGATATCTTGGGTTCTGAACTTTTTTTTTTTTTTAAAGGGGGAAAAAAAGTTTTTCTTTTTTTCATGACGTCTTAGACGTCTCAGGGCGCTCAGGCCACGTGACGTCTTAGACGTCATGTGGCACTGAATGAGTTAACTTCCTGTTGATTGTGCTATTTTTATTTAGAAGAAAACCCAGGCTGGATCTGAAGTTGACATGTTTATTTAAAAAATAAACAGTGCTGGGTTTGGTGATGCTCTATGTTGTCTGAATCAGCTTTGCTTGTGTTCGTTTATGTGCTTTGAGTGGCTTTGAGAGCTGTTTTACCGTACAATGTAAGTCAATGGGGAGCATATTTAATGGAGATTTTTTTTTAATATCTGGTCCACCTTTGGAGTTACACCATTGCAAGGTAACTACACAACCAAACATCTACCAAAGTGATCTGGCCTTTTAAACATGGCCTACAGTTTTTACTTGTCTGCATGCACTTTAAGTTTTGGACAGAAGGTGGCACTGTTGTACTGTTTTATTTTAGAACTGCATATCTGGTCGTTTAACCTTTTATTTAATTGTGTGATAAAAGGTAGAGAAAAAGTACTCTTAAAATGCCGGGCTGTGAACTATTTGCCCTAATAGATACGATTATGCTGTTATCACATTTAAACTCAGGCTATAATTGTGTTTACATTTTGGAAAGTACTTTCAATCAAAAGACTGATTACTTGTTTAAAACACTGAGGTAATTATATTGTAATTAATTATTACAAGCCTAAAGTGATGTGTTTGTCCATAAAGGGACCGTTGTGGTATACCATCGACGGTGAACAATGTGTAGCTTTGCAGGCAGCAACATACTGACACACACAATCTCATATCTTGTTTGTGTTTTGGGCGACTCATTTCTTTCTCCTGTGCAAACTGTTGTAGCACTATTTAACCAAATAACCCCTAAATACTTGGACGAATATGGCTAAAATAGCCATTCTAAAAATGAAGCTTGTAGATCTGCATTTTTTTTGAAAATGTTGCCTATAATGGTATGCCCAGTATCGGGCGCCAGGCGCAATGTGGTTAAGTTAAAGCTGCACTATGTAACTTTCCTCTTCTACCCGGTTTCCTGCGCAAGTGCTGAAAGTGTTACCATTATTAGAGCTAATAAGGGGATACATTGAATCTTGCCCTTCAGGTCAAAATTGGTTAAAGTGGTTACAATCTAAAATGACATGCTTTCCTGGTCTTAATGGGTTAAGAAAAAAGTTACATAGTGCCGCTTTAAGCAACTTCCAGTTTTTACTATAACTCAGTTAGTAAAACCACAAGTAAGTGATGATGTACAGTCAGTGAGGCATAACGCATTATTGGAAAATAAGACGTGACAGGATGACGCAGGGCCAACGCCAAGCGGAGGTCAGGACTGCTTTGCCCTGGAGGGGTTTATTTCCCAATAATGACTGCCTCACTTAACATTATCCCGCTTATTATAACAAGGCTACTTATGAAAGAACGCTTACATAGCAATGTAAACGGAGGCAGAACAGCAGTCTTGTTATTCAAAGCATTGGACTCGTTGCTGATCATTGGAAAATATCGTCTTTTGTGTGACGCTGTAGTATGATCAAGTAGAGCATTCATTTACGAAAAAACAGAAAGATAAAATATGTAGAAAAGAGGTTTCTGCCCGACAGCAACGATATGAATATAACTCATATTTGTACAGGGCAGATATGTTACTGATATATATACAAATAGATTCATCAAAATAAACCACGTATACTATGGGCAAAACGGGCCATATCCCTGACATCACAGCCAGTATGCTCCTCGTGGGTAGATTCCGGGCAAGGAACACTAAACATGTTGACCTCATCTAAGACACCATGACGTCATTAAGGGAGTGTGGATAACAACGTGGAAATAATGATGGAAATATGACATTTCTGTTGGTTTCAGCCAGCTGTTTTCATACAGATGAATGGAAACCATTTGAAACGGTTATGCAAAAAAATATTGCCTTCATCTCAAATAATTGCAGTCAGTTGATTATGTAATCATTGTGACAGGCATACATAATGGCACCTTGGTTGGTCTTGTTGTGATTTCTTTCTCATATGAATGGATGAACAGACTGCCTGGTAGAGCTGTCACAATTATGAAAGTTTACTTGACGATTAATTGCCATACAAACAATTGTGATTTAATTAACAATTTAATTGTGTGGCTTTTAGGCCTTGTAAACAAAAGTTGCATGGGGCAGATATGACTAAGTTAAATACACAAAAAAATTACTGACAATGACTGACACCAATAATTAAGTTTAAAAAAAATATGACCAATATGGCATATTTAATATTTTATGCTCAAAATGTGTTAAAAAATTGTGGAAATAGCTGATCTGCAAGCTCACAGTGACCTTGTAGATGTTTCCACTATTTCCACTTATTAAAATGTTTCAAAAATGTATGAACCTTAACACATCCACCGCCAAGGGCTAATCTCATAATGTACTCACCAGTGCCAAGGTTTTATTGTTGTTTTTTGTTTTTTTCACGTCGCCATAGGCCCCGTTAAAATCCTTTAGAATGCGCGATGGACTGTTTGTAAACAACGTGCACATGTCCCTGCGTCTATTAGTCCAGACCACGTGTCAAACGGAGCCGCCATGTTTGAGTTCTGACCGTTTATGTTAACATGGGAAATGCGAGGAGAAAAAACTACACAGGTTTTACAAGGGTTTTAGTGTGCGCCTTAGAATGGAGGCCGACGGGAAACAAAAAACGGGATCGCACTTCCGGTCGACTTCCGGTGGTGTTACACTGAAAATGGTCCCCCTAGAAAATTGAAAAAAAAAAAAAAAAAAAAAAAAGGAAAAAGAACCCGGACCGTAGCACTACGGTCTCAGCGCTTAACAGTTGGATTTAACGGACCGTAGGACTACGTTCTTGGCGGTTAATGTGTTAACATGGAAACGATTATGACTATTATGCAAAATAATAGCGGTTATCTCAAATAATTGCGATTAGACAATATATGTAATAGTTGTGACAGGCCTAGTACTGACCCCCCCCATCTCTCTCTCTCTCTCCCCCTCCACCCTCCAGGAGCTGGTGTCAGACACCAACCAGCACGTGAAGTCAGCGCTGGCATCGGTCATCATGGGTCTGTCCACCATCTTGGGCAAGGACAACACAGTGGAGCATCTTCTGCCTCTCTTCCTGGCTCAGCTTAAGGACGAGGTAAAAAAAATAAGAGCTATCGCCTTCTATGTCTCTATACGTAATTTGGTGATGCATCCAATCGCCATGGGCGAAGCGGAACGCGACGACTTTGTAAGCTAAGGCCAACCCCCTCACATGACCTAATATAAGCAACGAGATTGGTTAAACACACTTAGCCTGGAAAACAGTCGTGAAGCAGTGTCTATTTGTCCTCAAAGAGATTCACAGTTGTCATTTTGTGTTCCAATTTGGGACCTGGGGTATGATGGACATTTGTGCTTCCAATACAAACGCCCATGCATGCAGGTGTCGAGCTGGCTAACGGCGCAGTGTGTCTAATCTTCCCCCAGAAGCCATTTAAAGCTAGACGAGGCTGTGTTCTGGGAGGTTGTCGTTACACCGATCAGGTTGTCTGAGACAGGCTAATGCTAATTAGCTACCAGATGTACCTGGCTGTCACTTGGCCTGCATTGCAGATTGAGTCATGCGGTTGGCAGCCATGCAAAATCTTTAGAATAAGGATTAACCACTTAAGTGAATCGTGCCAACACATTTCCCTGCTTGTAGCTGTATGAGTGAGTGACAAATGATTAACCCCTCTTGATTCGTAAGCACTGTATACTTCGTTGTACAACTGATGGTGAAATTAACCGGTCACAAGCTTGTAGAACTATTTTCACTTAAAAAAAAAAAGGTAATACTTTTGGAATTGCCAGCGGTTAATGCCGTTTAGAGGGGATGCACAAATAAAGGGTGAATATTCTATACCCACCCTTGAAGTGGGTTCAAATATGTCTACCGAGTGAGAGGTGGGTCTTGTAAGCTGTTGCTGTGGTTGGTTTCTGTAAGCTGTCTACATTTTATCTGTGTTGTCAAAGAAACACTAATGAAAGTGTTAACCGTCATGCAACACTTTGCCTGCTTAATTTATCAATGGTAATTGTATACATCTCATGATGTATACAGTATAATAATCATTGTATACAATGTGGAATTACTTGTTCCCCTATTCAGTTGAAGAGGGAATGGGTCAGATGTAAAGGTGTAGGTCACTGGATTGCGGATGATAAATTCTGTCACCCCCCACCCCCGCCTGCGTCAATGGCCCAAATCAGCTGAATTAATTTCCACAACTTTCCACTTTGCGTTCTGAGAGGAGACACAAGTTTTGACGGGTTTATAAACACAGGCACGTGAACACGGTGTGTGCAGCTCGGGCTGTCATTTCACCCAGTCATCTCCACAGTCCTATTTAAAGATGGCCCATTTTCTCCCCCAACACGAGCACAAAACAAGTCTTAAAGACTGTGTGTCTAATGAGATGAGAGTTATAAATGACAGCTTTGAGTTGCAAATTGCCAACATTTTGAGTTGCAAATGGCCAACATTTGACATGAATCAGAACATGAAGAACATCCTTATTAGTTTCAACCAGATGATGTCTTTCAACCGAGGATTTCTTTCAAATCAGTGTGCACATTCTGTAGCCAGCAAATCTGTGCAATATGTGGATGAGGACAATGTGGCCAGCTGCCATTGTTAATATCCCTGTTAAAAATTGGACTTTAAGCACTGGCTGCTTCATATAAGGCCAGTGGGTGGAAACGCAGTGGCGAAGCTTATGCAGCGTCATTTTGGAAAAAATGACTTCAAAGTCACGGTAAGCCGTTTTTTGTGCTGGACTGACTAATGCTTCATGGCTGAGTCGAGCTGATAAATGTGCACCTTGGAGTCGGTAGAAAGCGGTCCTTCAAACGGATCAATCTTACCTTCAGACAAAAAACATGTTGTGAGGCTATTACCCACTTTCACCCCGGCGTCAGTGTTTTGGGCATCGTGTCATTACAGGTGAACATTTACAAACAAAAGAGCAGATCGGATAGTGCCGCCCGGCACAGATGTAGATGTACGCTGAAGTATTAGTCTCGTGAGCCAGACTATTGCCTCCCACAATTTCCAAATGCTTCTGTCATACAGTCTGGAGCAACGGAAGGTCTGAAAATGATCAAGCGATAAAGCGGATGTGACGCCTCCTCCCTGCTTCAGTTTCGTTTTTACAGTTGCGCAAATTTGTCCTAATATAAATCAAAATAATGGAAGCATATATACACATCGCTTGCTGCTTATCAGAAACGGAAATTCAAAAATAAAATGTAAAGATATTTTCGTGAAATGACAAACAGATGACCGCTTCCATTCTCAGCTTGTGTGATTAATAGCTTAATGTAGTAGCTTAATGATGATCGGTATTCTTCTCCCTCAGTGCCCTGAGGTACGTCTGAACATCATCTCCAACCTGGACTGCGTGAACGAGGTGATCGGGATCCGCCAGCTGTCCCAGTCGCTGCTGCCTGCCATCGTGGAGCTGGCAGAGGACGCCAAGTGGAGGGTCCGCCTGGCCATCATCGAGTACATGCCCCTGTTGGCAGGGCAGCTGGTGAGTCATCGAGTTGCCGCTCCTGGAGGTCTCGCCACAAACTGTTAGGGACTGTCACGATTATGACATTTTACGTGATTGATTGTCACTCAAATAAAAAAAAACACAGGGCAGATATGCCAAATAAAATACATATTTTAATATATATATATATATATATATATATATGTATATATATTCTTTCAAATAAACATTAATATAAGCTCAAAACGCATCCCGTTTGGATTGGCTATTTCCATTTTGTGAAAATACATGAACATTTTTTAACATGGAAATGATCATTTTTCGATTATCTCAAATAATTCTCGTTTATGTCACTCGACGGGTGTATTTGTAAACACGAAGATTCTCGTGTTTGGCACTCAATGTGTTAACACATTATAAATGAATCTTTAAGTGTATACGTGGTTACGTGCAGTTATTGGATCTTGGATGTGATTCAACAACAGTGGACTCTATTTGTGTATATTTGTGTGCTTTCTTCAGGGAGTGGAGTTCTTCGATGAGAAGCTGAACACACTCTGCATGGCCTGGCTCATCGACCACGGTAAGACCTCTTCTTTAACACTGTTTGTCTCTCACACAAATTGCATAATAGGACTTGGCCATACAGTATACATGTATTCAGTAGTGAGATTTTATATTGCTTTAATCCATGCACATCGCTGATCCCTATTATTGTGCAAACACTGTTTGTGTGACGGAAGTACAAAATAGGGGCTTAAGTGGGTAAAATGTCATTTCCATGTCCCAGAGCAAGCAGGGCAGAACCGCGCTTTCTGGCTGGAGCCCAGTTGGCCCACACACAGCAGCAAGTCCACACAGAGGTCACCGTTATAGTAGCGGGACACTTATATATATATACACGTTTGCTCACTAAAGCTTAATTTATAATCCATATCGCGCAACGTTGCAGCTCGCTGACAGGAGCTTGAAGATCATTAAGCTTGGAAGATCAGCTCTCGTCGACAAAGAGCCACGCTTGTACTACGGATTATGAATTATGCTTAAGTTTGCTCTACTTCCAAGTCTCTCTCTCTCTCTCTTAGGGGCCTCTGTACTTCCTCTCTCTCTCGCTGTCTCTCTCTCTTCCTCTGCTGGGACAGAGAGAGCCCGGGGCAGACGTGGTGGTGGGGGGGGGGGATTTGACGAGCAGAGGGGGATGGTGGGGGGGAGCAGGAAAAGGGGGAGTAGGGGGGGAGGGAGACGTGAGGATCGGCAGCTCCCTGCTAGCACTCCATGCCAATGATACACAACTGTGAACTGCGGCTCTGCTCTGCAATCTGCTGCTGTTTTTTGGGTTGTAATGTTTAACCACTTCCAACCTGGAGGCTTCGTGGTTTTGATGCATGTTGTAATTTTCAATCAAAAATGTTCAAAAATAGCAGATGTGTGTAAAGACAATGAAACACACCGAAAACACAAACCTGCCAGGTTGTTTTTGTCTCCATTACGCTTCATATCGTGTCCAAAACTGTTACTTTTTAGGATTCAAAAGCAGCAGATCGGCGAGCTTTTTTTGACCTTGTAGATCTGCTTCTTTTGATGCTTTTGCGTGAGGCTGTAGTATGATCAAGTTGCGCATTTCTATACGAAAAAATAATAATAATTAGAATATGGAGATAAGAGGTTTCTGCCCGACAGCAACGATATACTGTCAAACCTAAAGGCGACTCTCCTCGATCAGATTATTACAGACTGGCAGTCTGTTGGCAAAAGTTCTGCACAAACTTATCGTCCGACGGCACATTGTTGTGTGCATGCGTAGAGGAAAGCAGATGACATAACTCCACACCAGGAGGCGGCAGTAGTCTGCAGCGCTGGTCTGCAGGGGCTGCCAGTGTTGGGCTTATTTAACTCATTCACTGCCAGAATTATTCTGGCTGCGTTTGAACACTGCCATATTTTTCATTGAAAAAAAAAAGTACTCAGGAGCCGAGATACAGAATTTTTAAGTTTTAAGTTAACAAGGAAGTGGATGGGAGTCTATATCTTCGAAAAATCATATCTCCTTGGTCTTTGGGTCAAAAAAAAAAAAAAAAATCTAAAAAAAAAAAAAAAAAAATATATATATTTTTAATTTTTTAATTTTTTTAAAAAGTCGTTTTAGTCGTTCTTGGCAGGCATGGCTTATGGACAGAAGTCGTTTTAGTCGTTCTAGGCAGTATATGAGTTAAGCGACTCTGGACTTGTTTTCCTATAAAGTCGCTTGTAAATATTCATAGTTGCGGGTTGCTTTTGTTTGGGCTTGATTCTAAAGTGCAGTTGCTTATTTGGGCTTGCTTTCAAGATTCTTTTTGAAAATAGCTGATGTAATAGGGCTCAAGTGGTAAAACTGGTCGCTTCTTTTGGGCTTGTTTTCATAGACCTGGTCGCTTGTTTCACTCACATAATCTGGCAACACTAAAGCCTGCAGTTTTTTAGTTTTGGTCCTTGTATGGCGATGGCTAGTCGTACCTGTAGTAGCCTACCGCTTTGCTTTGGAGTTGATCGATCGGTATCGGAGTTGAGAATATGTTATCCAGTTCAAATGTGCGACGGGCAATGTGCGTCTGCACCAGTAGCAGACGAGAGGTCTACTCTACGGAGCCTGTAACCCCCTCGGCTAACGACGGCTCTACCGGTCAGGAAACGATCAAACCTGCTCGGTCATTGATCGACGGTATTCTAGAAGTCCCGTCATCTACAACAGGTTGTCGGCAAGGGATGGGTATTGGCAAGAACCTCGCGATGCGTATCACGATACTTGGGTCACGATACGATTGTATCACGATATATTGCGATGCGTTACATAGTACGATATATTGCGATACAAGGCGATATATTTTGCGAGTTTATATTGAGATGAATCACTGGAAAGTGAACTAGCTATAGTACAGCAACATCTAGAGGACCACACGACGACCGGACTTCTACCATTGGTTTCTATGCATGGGAACGGATTTCTTTCTCCAAAAGTATCGCGATACTGTGGCCTGGAGTATCGATAGATGCTTTCCATCACCTTCCGCGGCCGAGTCGTGCCGATAACGGCACGGTGGAGAGTTGGCTTAAGTTGGATCTGTCCCTGTGCCTCCTCTTATCCTGCAGCTATGCTATGTAGTGGACACACGTTAAGGAGTCCACAGCAGCTATTGAACATTTTGCTCTCTCACGTCATACTGGGGTGGGGGAGTAGGACCACCGTGTATGTTTAATGAATGCAGAGTTGGGGTTCCTCGCTGGCTTAAATCTATGCTGCAGGTTTTGTCCTCCCAGCCAAGGCAGGCATCTCTCTCTCTCTCTCTCTCTCTCTCTCATGGCAGCCAGGGCACAGTGCACTTAACCCATGAAGACCTGGAACGGTGTCATTTTTAGATTTTGCATTATTTTACACTTTGGGCTATTCAAAAATAGCAGATCTACAAGCTCATAGCGCGGCAGCGAGTGCCGCACTACGAGCTTGTAGATCTGCTATTTTTGAAAAATTGTGAAAATGTGTGCAAATCTTTGAATATATATATATATATATATATATATTTTTAAAGCGAACATTTTTAACTCAAATCTTTGCTTCTGGGGGTCCCTGGAACAACATATTTTGATGGGGGTCCGCGGTCAAATACCAATCATTTTGGGGGTCCTTGACATGAAAAAGATTGAGCACCACTGATATAGAAACATACGTTTTTCAGAATACTGTTGAGATTTAGGAGACATGTAGAATCGGCATCAGGTCTCAATGGGTTAAGCTGACCTGGGGAAGAGGAGAGAGCGGCTTTCGTCCTGAGAGAAGCTCTGGTGGTGTCCACAGAGGGGGGAAGAAAGACATGCACGCACAGCACTGTTTAACTTTATCTTTGTCTGGTGGAAACCTCATATGTCCAAAAACCACAATTCAAATTCAAAAATGGCAAGAGTAGCAGATCTACAAGCTCAACAGGCGGTGCGACACGTTTTGAGCTTGTAGATCTGCTACTATTGATGCTTTTGTGTGACGTTCTAGTATGATCAAGTAGGGCATTAATGTACGTTCCACGGGCATTAGTCCCACGGACCCCCATTTCATATGATTCTTATCTGTGGGATCCCGATCTACTCTGTAAAATCCTCAGTGTTCATTTTAACTCTGAGAGGGTACCAAATGGAATGGATAAGAGCTTTCTGCCCGACAGCAACGACTTACAAAACAGTGTCTCTTGCGTACAACTTGTCACACAGCAACGATGGTGCGTTTCTGCACATGGAGTTTTTCCAATTAAACACATACACACACACACACACACACACACACACACACACACACACACACACACACACACACACACACACACTGCATTGAGGACAAAGGGCCAGCTGAGTTACATCATTGGAATGTTCTGTGTGTGTGTGTGTGTGTGTGTGTGTGTGTGTGTGTGTGTGTGGGGCTGGGTTTAGGGCTGTGCTGCTATCCTTATATAAGCCTTTCACAGATAAAGAGCTACAGATCAGGGCTGAATCTCTACAATTATAAATAGGCAATTCATCATAGATGGTACTTATCGTTGCTGTCCGGCAGAAACCAGCTAACTCCATTTTTCCGCATTTGCATTTTTTTTCCATAAACAGGGCTATTGAACACCCTTTACGTCTGTGTGTTGATTAAAATAATATTGAACCAATGAAAAGTATTAAAAAGCGCTTCTGACAAAACCAGCTAACTCTATTGGATCCTCACACTTTCTGCTAAACCAGCTAACTCCACCAAAGAGGGGTGGAGTTAGCTGGTTTAGCAGACTCCAGGCTCCACCCCCTTTTGACCTCCAACCTCATTGTGAGCTTGGAGGTCCATTCAGCTGTTCCTATCAATGATGAACAAAACCTCCTAACTCCATTTTTTGTTTTTTTTTGTCATTTCCTGAAAAAGTGGCGGCCATTTTCTGGTTCCACTTCAAAATAGTCAATGCATTTTTCCCATTGACAATGCATTTTTCCCATTGACATTTCCAAAAATATTTATATCAATTATTTTAAGCCCAGAACGGCAATTAAATATAAAATTAAAAAATCACAGAAAAAAATGTTTAATGGTCATGATTCACCAGGACCCTGGATGGCTTGATTCTAGGCTTAAATTGATTGATATAAATATTTTTGGAAATGTCAATGGGAAAAATGCATTGACTATTTTGAAGTGGAACCAGAAAATGGCCGCCACTGCTATGCCCTATAGTCAGTACTGACTATGTCTGAAACCCTGAAAGGCATGTTATTGGCCATGGTAGCCATAATGCTATCATGTCTTGCATAAGCACACAATTTTTCCATATAATATGCCGAGTTGCTGACCCTATAATAATATTCAATAGACATAATGCATTATTAAAGCAGGGTTTTATAGAGGTCTTTCCATATTATGTCATCCTCAATGCATAACGTCTTCCCCATAGCTGTTCCATAGGGGCCTGTCATACTGCCTTGAAGCACTTTTATTCATAAGCAGGCATATTGTTAAGTAATTGTATTTAAAAAGGATATTTAAAAGTATTGAAAATCCCAGTTGGTTCCTTCTGTAAAATGATTGTCCGGTAATTTATTTTCACTTTGTTTCAATTTGTCCTAAGGGCAAATTGCGACATGTTGCGTAATCTTAACAAGCTGGTGAAACAAAGAATAAGTAAAAATAATAATAATTTTCAAATTGCCCTGTGGGTAATTGCAACACGTTGCATAATTTTAACGGCACGCTGTTGAGACATGTTTCCACTTTATTTAACATGAATAATGTGGGGGGTGTTTAACTGATGCCATAGAACCACAACTGCATCAAGTGATCTACATTTAATTGGCTCTTAAACAGAACAGTATGACAAATAAAAAAAAACAAAAAATGCATTATTGTTGGCACACAGGTTATTAAAAGTGTAGCTCACCCAAACAATTACTTACTTTCTATCAATTACACCCTCCATGAAGCCTCATGGAGATGTTTTTGTCGCATTCCTGAGCCAATAATTTGATAGAAAATACGTATTTGTTTGGGTGAACTACTCCTTTTAAGCGTATAGCATTCTAGTGCAGTTTCCACCATATGCCCTAGTCTTGCGTAGGCAGACGGTCGGAGAGCTTCTGCCTACCGAGGCCATCTGGGGACATTAATGTAGTGGCTAGACAGTAGGAAAACTAAACCAATACCATTGTTGCTCTGAAGACGAATCGTTTATTGCTTGAATCAACGTTTCGATCACACAAAGGAATACTCATCAGGAAATTTCGGATGAGGATCCTTGTGTGATCGAAACGTCGATTCAAGAAACCTTGGAGCTTATTTGCCAGTGGGCGGACCTTATTTTAGTTTATGCATTGTCCTGCACCTGGGCACTGTCCTGCCTATGAAGATGAATCATATTGCCATCCCAATATGAAGTACCGCCCTAATAGCCTTTGCATTGGTTCAGCAATGCCATTATTATAGTTTATTTTTATGAACTGTTTCCACCCAGTTCTAGCCAGTTCTGCATTGACATTAGATTAGTCACCAGACCACCAGAGTGGTATCGGTACCCGGTAGGCAGAGACCTTTGATCGTTCTGGCTACACGCGACAACATATTCGCCACATTTCCATTGTTTACTGGTATATGCAACCTTTTATATTTGACCCTTTCTGCTCTGTATTGATGGCTGGCCTTAATCCAGTCCCAAGTGTTTTCTATTATGTTTGCAGTGTATGCCATTCAAATGTTCTGTGTTATGTTTTACAGTATATGCTATTCGAGAGGCCGCCACCTGTAACCTGATGAAGCTGGTGGAGAAGTTTGGAGCAGAATGGGCTCAGAACACCATTGTACCCAAGGTACTGGGAATGGCCAATGACCCCAACTACCTGCACAGGATGACCACTCTGTTCTGTATCAATGTAAGTCTAATCATTTCTGCGGTTTTCTGTATCAATGTAAGTCTAATGACATCCACTGTTTTCTGTATCGATGTAAGGCTAATAACGGTGGTTCTCAACCTTCAAGTAACCCGAGTTTGATATGCATTAGGCCTACGGACTCATTTCATAAGATTTTTTATCTCTGGGGCTCCTATCTACACTGTATAAAAAACATTAATACCCATTCATCATCATGTAGGAGGAAACGGGCCTGTGTCATGATGCCATTTTTGAGTCTTGCGTATTGGGGAGGTGAAGCATCTGTCATCCTCCTCCATCCTTTTTTCTAATGTTCATCACTACGTTGTTCCAAACCTGTGGCTTGCCGTCATCATAATGTGTTGCTCTGTCCCCTCAGGCGTTGTCGGAGGCCTGTGGACAGGACATCACCACCAAGCAGATGCTGCCTGTGGTCCTGAAGATGTCCAACGACCAGGTGGCCAATGTCCGCTTCAACGTGGCCAAGTCCCTTCAGAAGATCGGCCCTGTACTTGACAGCAAGTAAGTGTGTGTGTTACAGACATAGGCCACATTTGGGGACATAATGACGTACATGAAACCAGTTCATTGGTGTGGGCAAGTCGAAATGGACTACAGAAACAGTGACTGAGTAGCGTTTCGGCTACTCAGGCCTTCATCAGCGTTGAAGCACTAATGAATGTAGTGGCTCCAGAGCAGCGTATGATGAACGCCTCCTGTACTGTCATGTGTGTGTTTGCAGTGCCCTCCAGACGGAAGTTAAGCCAGTGTTGGAGAAGCTGGCTACAGACACAGACATGGATGTCAAGTACTTTGCCCAGGAGGCTATCAGTGGTAAGAATGTAGTTGTATCTTGTCCTTTTAATTCTTGTTATATGAATCTCACAAAACGGGAATGATGCAAAAAAAATGTTTTAAGCCAATACAGATGGAATCTATAATCAGTTAGTATTTATAATCTAGTGTGATACTGAAGCGTCTAAAAACAGTTGCTGGTTAGTGTAAACACACTAAGCAGCAGATCAGGTTCTTTCATCATCGATGTTCAGCAGCAATGAAACGCATTTGGCCAAGGGTTCAGCCTGATTAGAGCCCCTTGGACTTCCATTATAAAAATTTAAGTTAGATATTTCAAAAAGTATAAAATATATATGAAAAAACTTCTATGACCTACTGGCAGTGTACACAAGAAATGTGTGTCTTAAAACAGACAGACAGACAGACCCTCTTCTAGATGGCTTAGCTCTGACTGAAGATAAGAAAAGTGCTGTGTCTGTTTAATCGTTTCCTTTCCACAAAAGTTTGTGTATGGCCAAATTAACCGCTGCACCACGCTCTGCCCGAGCAAGAATCAGAATCAGGTTTATTGTCACATCACAGGTTTACAAGGTAAAAAAGTGGGTGAAATTCGTTTTTGTACATCACTCCCATCGCAACGTTAGATTCCGTAGAAAGAAGAGTGGGGAGAGAGAAGAAGAAGAGGGGTAGGGGGCAAGTGGGAAGGAGATCAACAAGAGAACAATAGAAGGCCAAAAACAAGTTATCTACATATTTACAAAGTACCTGAGATAAGAGACAAACTAAGGTGCCTGAGCATAGCAGCAATGTATGTATACTGTGCATGATATACTTATAGACGCTAAGGTGCTTAGAGAGAAAAAAGAGCGCAATAATATAAAATAAAAAAAACAAAAACAGTTTGTGCGTTATACATGGGGATTAAGGTGCAGAGGGTCAGTGCGTGTTCACCTAAGGGTGGACTGACCCTGGTATAATCCGCAAGTAGCTCCATGAGGGAGAGCAACAAAAAGTAATCTTTAGCATTTTGACTAAAGCTTTTGCCACAAAGTGTACCGCTAAAGGCTTTCCTCTGTGTGTATCAACATGTGTTTCTTAAGATTAGCATTTTGACTAAAGCTTTTGTCACAAACTGTACACCTGAAGGAGCCATTACCATTTATTAAACCTTTATTTTACCAGGTAGCTGCTTGAGATCACTGATCTCTTTTTTTTTTTTTTGCAAGACCTGGCCAAAACAATGGCAAAGACAAGCCCATAAAAGGCAAATGATTGATTGATTTGATAGAAATTAGATGGTAGGGCAGTGGCTGGGAAGAGAAGGTCACGTTAATGACGATAAATATGACATTACTACACAGTAAAACATCGACATTCTCCCATCTCATCCTTTAGCATACCTATAACGCAAGCTCTAAAATCTGAGAAGGTAATAAAAGCCGGCCGTTTCAGACGGTTTCTTTTTTTTTTGGTCTGTCGGGTGGAAACCTCATATATCCAAAACTGTTTCTTTTCTGGATTCAAATAGCAAAATGGCAAAAGTAGCAGATCTACGAGCTTGCAGATCTTCTACTTTTGTTATCTTTGTGTGACACTGTAGTATGATCAAGTAGGGCATTCATTTACGAAAAAACAAAGTTTAAATAATGGAGATAAGAGGTTTCTGCCCGACATCAACGATCCATAACTCTGGCCATTGCCCTTCAGTATCCTTGGCCAGAGATACCGTAGCACAGCAATAAATGTTGGCCAATAGAGACACAATTTTGGGAATAAAATAGTTCTATTGAGATTTAATTAAAATGTTCCATTGCTGCTGGCATTGCACATTGACTACAGAAGAAGCCGACCTGATTTTTGTCTGGCTTACATATTCATGCTGACAAATCATTTATAGGAAATGGTATTGTATTGCTTGAGTCCAGACTTCAGTATCACACACCAGATAATGTATCGTCACTGTCACAAGGTGGAAACCTTGTATGTCCAAAACCCTTACTTTACTGGAAATGGAGAAAAAAATAACCTGCGTTTCAATGGATACAAAATGATTTAGTCACAAGCTTATTAATACTTTTCATTGGTTAAATATTTATCAGACTTAACCACTTTCAACCTGGCATCCCTATTTGGGGCATTTAGGTGAAAAAAACATTCAAACTGTTGATCTCCAAGCTATTTCCAGTACTTTTGGGCCTTCCTTTATGAACAAACATAAAAACATTAAACATGGTGATTACAAGGCTTTTACCCGACAGCAACGATAGCCTGTAGTCTGTCGTCTGTCCTGACTCTCATATGCCAAACAACATTTTGACTCTCGTACTCTCTCCACAGTTCTGAACCTGCAATAACTCACCCAGCATGGCAACACCAAACACCCAAGACGACAACAACACAACACATTTTGACAAGATATTTATTGATGTTCAGGAGCAACTGGTTAATGTATAGATAATTAACTAAGATGTTAACAACAGTTTTATCCTTTTTTGCTTTTTTCATTTCTTACTGTCCAATGGTTGGCCAATGTTTCAGTCATAGCAGAGGCCTCTTTCGGTGACTGCTCCCCTGCTGTAAATGGGCTCTCTGTATCGAAAGGCAACGTGTGGTGAAACTGCATTAACTGGTGCATGATGACTAATGTTCTACTCTCCTAGTTTAAGCGTCGCTAATCAGAACCCCGATCACATTCCCTCCTTTCAACATCTTTAAGCTCGATTTATACTTTGTTTGTGCTCGACACCGCTGTGCAACTAAGTACAAATGAAGCCTTTAGCCAGTTACTGCAGCATGCCAAGTGTCTGTTTGTCACCACACACCAAATGGCCACGCTGGCTCTGAGTGCCTCTTGCCGCACACAGGTTTCTCAAGTGCTAAACGCGGTCATTTTCGCAGCAGATGGTGGAAGAAGCTGTTCATTTTTTTTGGGTTACTGATCCTTCGTCACGAAACAAACGTGATGGTCAGCCAGCTTCTTCCCCAGACACTTTGTCTAGCTCTCGAAATGATGGGGAAAGGTCTGCTTAGTCAGTCATAACGTAGGCTCGTCTCTCTTTCACTCTTGCGTGTCTCGATTGAATGAGCGGTCCCATGGGTTCTTTCTGTGCAAAGCTCTTGTATAAAGAATAATAGGGGTTGCTGTAGGTCAACACGTGAACCCATCCTCAACCCATCCCTCATCCAAGTCCCCCTTCTCTCTGTGCTTACCTTTTGGATTCTCTGTAGCAATATATGGTGGTTGAATATTTAATTGGTCACATAAATGAATTGCCTTGGCCCAATGTTCCAGGACAAGGTAATGGGGACCATCTCAGTCATCATCTGTTGTTTGGTGATTAGTTTTCAAGTGGGTTCCGATTCAGTGAGTGCAGACCTATGTTCGCCCCAGGTCTTTTTTTTTGGTATTGTGGGAAAAAAAAGCTGGTGACTGTAATTTCCTGCGGTACAGTATGTTCTCAACATTGCTCTTTGTGCCAATGACTTTGATAAGCAATGGATTTTTCTTTTTTTTAGTATGTTTTGTTGATGTTAGCAGAGCCTCCACCTGCCCTGTCGTTCTGTAGACACTGCATTGCTAATGTCTTTTTCTGTTAGGGACATATTTCTTGGACACAGAGAGGGGCGGGGGGCTTGAAAATCAATGTGACACTTTGTGAACTAAACATGTAAATATGAATAAAACAGCCTTTTAAAACTGTTTTATCCGTGTGAGGAGGAGAGTGCTAAATGACAGAACTGGTGCGCTGAAGGAACCACGGTGTTGTCTCGTTGAACATCTCTTGCAGAGTTGAAGGTTCAATCTGCCCATAGAGGGCTTACATGTCTGGTGGATTAAAACGATGGTTCTCAAACAATTTTATTTCTCTGAGAACTCTTGAGAGTGTACAAATGGAACCCATGGTTCCATTTGTACACTTTTCAGAGTCGCAGACCTCCAAGGGCCCATTTGGAACCCCCGCTTTGAGAACCCGTGGATTAAAACATTCTTTGACGAATGGCTTGCTGCAGCTTTTGACCCTCTGCCCATGATGGAATTGGTTTCCATGGCACCGGCTCATCGTCATTCGAGTCGTCACTATTTCAGTCCGTCTCATAATCGGCCACAGCTGTCAGGGCCGTGTGATTAAAGGGGGTGGACAAGGTGCACTCCCAATTCGATCCTGCGCTCTAAAAGCTGTGCTTCACATGTGCTTACAGATTAAAACAAAAAAAGCGTTAAAATGCTGAGGCCCATAACGGGGAGCTTTCTTCTGAATGTGTGAAAGCATGCCCTTGTTCTAACATCATGCAGAGAGAAAGTGAGATTAGGGGCTGGGTGTACGGAAGGCCATGTGATGTTTTATTATTGGGTGGGAAGCTGGGGGGTGCCGGTGGTGGGCGGGTTGAATAAATATATCATCTGTATTGTGTACAAAGAAAAGAGACTCTTTGTCTTTTCCTGAACTCCCTCTGTCCTCTCTCCCCGCACCCTTGTCTCATTTCAATCTCTTAATTAAACCTTGTTGATTGTCCTATAATCCTGAAGACTTATGTGCTCTTTCTGTTTTTATTTGAATTCTCTCAACAATTGGGGTGCTGTACTACTGTATCTTGAACCTGAATAAAGTAACACAGAAACAGTGGCGGCAGTGTGCTTAATTTATGTCCTACCGTGGATTCAAACTAAGTCTCTCCTACATTATTTACCAAATTCTTACCGCTCAGCCAAGAGGCAATCCCTGCTCGGCCAGAGGACTTGCGCTTGATGAGCTTCAGGCAGTACTAGTCAACCAGTAGGTGTCTTTAGGCTATTAGGTGTCTAAAGTTAATATATATATATATATATTTTTTTTTTTTAAACTGGAAATTGCAGATCTACCAGCTCACAACGCGTTGTGAGCTTGTAGTTTAGCCATTTCCACTAAGGTTTTTTTGTTTAAGTGTAAAGTTATAAAATATGTCAGTCATTTCTTTGTACATTTAGCTTATTTGTCATATCCGCCCCGGGCAACTTCAAAGCCTAAAAGCCAACCAGAAATGTCCAAATGTCCAACGACAAAAACAATTAAATCGTTAATCGCAATTATTTGTGACAATTAATCGTCATGTAAAATGGCATTATAATCGTGACAGCAAAATTTCTCAGTGGAAGAGTAGTGAGACCACCTCCAACCACTGCAGATGTTCTGTTATACTGTATTAATGTGGATGATGTATTAATCATACAGAGTGGTTAAAATAACATTTTATTCATTAAAATAATTTCCAGATTTCAGCCTAACATTACATTGCTGCTAACAAGCCTACTGTAGCTTGGTAGTGATTGCCACTCAACGGAAATGGAAAATTACTCCAAGCTATTCATTATAAATTACTTTGTGCACCGGATTCCCCCGAGGATCTATCCTTGGCCCCCTCCTCTTTCCCTGTGTCATGGCGTGTTGTGAGCTTGTAGATCGGCCATTTCCGGCAAATGTTCCCTTATTTTCACCTAATGTTGGCCGTATTGTGACATTGCCCAGAGCAAGGATTCTATACAGTATAGTGTTCCAATTGGTTACATCAGGTTTGTACTCCTGACCCGTCTGCCTCTATTGTTGTTATAAAGACCAGAGGAATTATTCTCAGATGTTCATCTGCTTGTGTTTGGTCAGCTATGACCTGTTAGGCAGCTGTTGTGGAGATCAAGGTCTGACTTCTCCTCGGGCGTGTATTGGTCATAGGGAACCACGCAGAGCGAGGCAGGAACCACAGCCAGCAACACCTGGTTTCAACCTTAGCGTTGCTGGGAAGAAAGACCTTCAAAACAAGGGATGGGCTGTTTGAACCTTTTCCCAGTATAAATTGCTCTTTTAGATCTGCTCTTTAATTGGCCCAATTGCCTGTACAAGATAACTTCTCATAAATATCCTGCAGATCCTACAGTCTTTTTCAGTTCCACTTTATTTTTGTTTTTTATTGTTTGCAGCAGATCTTGGCAGCTCTCTCATAAAGGGCCATCATTTCTTTGGTTGACTCCAAAGGAGCAGTTTTACTAGACCGGGTTAGGGTGATCAAAGACACAGCCGTCAGATTAAAATCATGTATTTGTATTGTACGCCATCACATTACACTACAGCAGTGGTGGAAAGTAACTAAGTAGCCTACATATACAGTATCATGTCAGTATCATGGTCAGTATCGGTATCCTGGTCAGTATCATGGTTAGTATCATATCAGTATCATGGTCAGTATCGGTATCCTGGTCAGTATCATGGTCAGTATCATGTCAGTATCATGGTCAGTATCATGTCAGTATCATGGTCAATATCATGGTCGTATCATGGTTAGTATCATATCAGTGTCATGGTCAGTATCATGTCAGTATCATGGTCAGTATCATGTCAGTATCATGGTCAGTATCATGTCAGTATCCTGGTGTCAGTATCATGGTCAGTATCATGTCAGTATCATGGTCAGTATCATGGTCAGTGTCATGGTCAATATCATGTCAGTATCCTGGTGTCAGTATCATGGTCAGTATCCTGGTGTCAGTATCATGTCAGTATCATGTCAGTATCCAGCTGGTGTCTTTGAAGTACCGGTTTGGAGGCAGCTCTGTGAAGGATTGTGCATCTAGTCTCATGCCATAGTTCTTGTCTAGCTTTTGACAATAACAAGGTCACTGTGGCCTGCGCTCTCTCACAGTGGTACACATGTTTGGCTGTCTGCTCCAAACACCATGAAAAACACTCTGCTTGTATGATCAATGTATTCTTAAAAATTCTGACATAGGCAATTAATTAATATTTTGTAATAAATTATGTTATCTTCAGTAAAAGAAGCAAAACGGCAATATATAAAATACTCAGTTTACAAGTGAAAGGCCTGTATTCAAAATGTGAATGTGTGCTGTAAAAATACAATTACAAAAGTATTGGCATCAAAATATACTTACAAGTAGCTAAATTAAAAGTACTCCCATTTCACTGTTGTTTTTTTTCAAAGTTTTCAAATTAGAAAATAGCAGATCTACAAGCTCACGACTCGAGAGGCTTAGTAATTGGTTAATGGTTTTAATATAATCTAAACCTGTAAAGTAGCTAGTAACTAAAGCTGTCAAATAACTGCATTGGAGTAAAAAGTGCAATATTAGCCTCAGAGATGTAGTAGGAGTAGAAGCATGAAAAATACAATGGAAACAAAGGTTTAAGTACTGTACCTCAGAAATTGTGTTTAAAGGGGCACTTTGTAACTTGTTTTAAATGAATAAAGTGCTGTTTTGTCCAATCTGTATATTAATACAATATAATAGATATTATAATAGGGGTGGTTGTATTTTGTCTCCCTGCTCTTCTATTGAGACATTCAGATCGTGGCAAAGGTTGACCTGAAAGTCAAGATTCAATTTATCCCCATATCAAGCAGGCAGGCTCTATTAGCTCAATGGTAAAACATTTTAGCAGTTGTGCAGGAAACCGGGTTCAAATCTGGGGTAGAAGAGGAAAGTTACATAGTGCGGCTTTAATCCATTAAAAGCGGGAACGCATGTGTGTCATTTTAGATTTTTAGCGTTGGCTATTCAAAAATAGCAGATATGCATGCTTGTACATCTGCTATTTTTGAACATTTTAGAAAAATCATGAAAACCACTGATTTAGAAAGCATTCGTAGATACTTAAACAGTTCATAAAAAATGATGTGAAGGACCACTTCGAGGGAGAGAGTGAAGGAGGAGATGAGAGGAGAGTGGGTATATACAATCTGTTTTTTAGTATGTTATCAGAAGCCTATTCACTCGTCACACGGGGGGGGACTACTGTAATGACATCAATGGTTGCTGTGACAACAGACAGAGGGCGGATGACAACATCCTACGGTCGTCTCTTTTACTGCAGAGATCACAGTGGCTGCAAAAAGATTGGCTGCTGCTGCCGCCAGCAGCCTAAACACACTGTGTGACGAATCCATGTGACAGCCAGGCATTTCAGCACAGGCAGGAGGAAATAGTTATAGTTATAATAGTCTGATGATGATGATGATGATGATGCAGATGATGATGCAGTTCACGATGCTTTTTTTTCTGAATCAGGGCCCACTTGAAAATCATCTCTGTCGGTCGGAAACCTCATGTACAGTATGTACAAAAACTGTTACTTTTCAGGATTCAAATAAAAAAATAGGTAAAAATAGCAGATCTACAAGGTCGAAACTTGACTGGGACTGACAGACTGACGGACTGAAGGATTATGACGGACTCTGACAGACACAGAAAAATAGCTCTGTGAGCTTGTCGATCTGCTATTTTCTGCGAAAGCTTTCCCCACAATACGGACGCTGGGGTTTAAGTTCTTATAAGTTCTTATTTATTGGCATCACTATGAAGACAATTCTTTCATTTAAAAGAAAACATATACTATATTTGGGGGCCCACTTGCAATACCCTCACGGCCCACCAGTGGGAATCACTGGTCTGGTCACTGTTTTTTTTTGTGTTTTTTTTATATATATATACCCATCATGCATTGGTGTCATGACGTCCCACAGACTGGCTGCAGGTCAGACAATCACACAGCTCTGTGTTCTTAGGATTTGCACAGACTTGCAGGCAAATCCAATAATTTGTTTCTCAAATCTCTATCTGTGTGGGCCGACTGTCCACGCCGTTATTTGCAAGAGATCATATTGTATTTGTGTATTCAGACATCGTTGACCTATACGTATCTGGGTTGGTTGCTTTGGTAATGATGGAACAAGTAGGCATACTGTACTTATAACTCAGTGGTTCTAAAACTTTTTCTGGATCAAGCAAGGCCCACTTGAAAATTTCAAAAGCGTGCCCACCCTTCTTGACCACTTAATGACCACCGGGGTGTGATCGAATTGGTGGGCCGCGTGCATTTTAAGACCGTGTTTATTTTAATGATCAATCAATCGATTGTGGTCCGACTTGGATCAATATACAAGTTCTTAACACATTTAAAATATATATATATGTCGTCTCTGTCGCGTGGAAACCTCATGTCCATGTCCAAAACTGTTACTTTTCAGGATTCAAATTCAAAAACAGCAAAAGTGTTTGCTGTTTTTCTCTGACGCTGTAGTATGTTCAAGTAGGGCATTGATTTACGAAAATAAAGAGATAAGAGGTTTCTGCCCAACAACAGCGATATATTAAGGTGATGCAATCAATAGTGTTTTTCCAGTTATTTGGGGGCCCACTTGCAATATCCTCAAGGACCACCAGTGGGCCCCGGCCAACAAGTTGAGAATCGCTGGCTTAACTTATTGGCCTTGCTGTGTGTTGTTGTGAGCTGGTGTCCATATAATGTAGGGATGGCATGATAATTGTTATCGTTTATCGTGATACAAAAACACTCACAATAATCTTATTTTAGAGATTTAAATTTATCGTGGAATTGTCCTCCGTCATATACTACGATGAATTAGCTTTTGTTGAGCTGCAAATTCAGTACCACTTAAACCCTCTATACTTGATAAAACAGATGCATTTGGTACGCTCTTATTTCACTCTACACAAATCGATTTGCCAAAAACGGCGAACGTTCCCCCCAGATTAGGGATGCTGGGGGTTCAAGTGGTTAACTAAAGTGCCATTTTAAGTTTTAAGCATATTTTGATTATCACGATAATATTGTTAATCGCAATTATTTTTGCCACAATAATCATGATACATTCTAATCATGACATGTACTTTTCATATCGTCCCATCCCTAATCTCATGCTCCATTTGACCCTCCCTCATCGTGAACAAGATCCCCAGATACTTGAACTCTTGGGGCAGCAACTCACTCCTCCAGACCCGCAGGGTCTTTCAGACAGAGAAACATGGCCTCAGGTGGAATTCTGATGCCCCCAAACCAGACACTCTCCTCCTCCGCCTTGAGATCACGTCCATGAACATCATCAACTGAATGGGTTGTAAGGCCCTGGCGACCCTGGCAGAGCCCACTGAAAACATGTTTGGCTTACAGTAGCTACAGTACATCTAACTGTTGTGTTCCAACTTCTTAACAACTTAAACCCCTTTATACTTAAAGAGGTGGTGCCATGGTTTTGCACTTTTTCTGTTTTTCATGTGTCTATGAGGTTGATAGAACTTCATTAAGCCCCCTGGTGGTGTTTTTATGGTGTTTTATGTCTTCTCTGACTATTTTGAGTTTCTACCTGGAGGCTGAAACCTTGAGGGTCAAACGTGCCAATAGAAAAACAGCCCTTTATTGACATTGTAAAAATATACCCACCCCCTCATTATCATAACACAACAGGTGTGGGCATGAGGAGGAGGGACTAGGACAGGTGGGTGGTGCTAAGGTGGTGGAGGAGGTGCTAAGGTGAGAACCAGGTATACTTAATTAACTGGAGTGTCCACATAAAAACATAATTTCAACAATTTCACAAGCTCACACGCTTGTAGGTCGGCTATTTTTCATCAAATGTTCCCCTGTTATCACGTGCCCACAATAGGCAACCGCAAATAGTTGCCTTGACAAGATCCAATCTGGATTTTGCCACCTCAGAGCCGGCCATTCCATTAGGCAGAGTAGGCAATTGCCTAGGGCGCCATGAGGCTGGGGGGCACCCACCAAGCCTGGATTTGTAAAAAAAAAAAAAAAAGAATAGAAAAATATATGAGCCATTCTACCGAATTGGTTCAAATTCAGAGTTGGAAATTGTGTGAAATGTTATTCTATTTTGGAAAGACCATATTCACGTTGCACCAGATCTAAGGGACACAGATTTAGTAAAAGTACAGTCAATTATCATACTGTATTTTCATAATCTTTTGGAATATCTTTCCTCTCCCAAAATGTGTCACTACCGAAACATGTAGAATTACCTTAGAATAAAGATACTTATATGAATGTATTAATTAATTTTTTCATCCTCCCCTGTACAGACTATTTCTAAAAATGAATGTAGGTGGTTTCTACAATTAAATACATTAAAATGAATATTCTAACTGATTTTTTAATATTGAATTCTTAAGATTTATCAAAATTAAATGCTATATTTCTTTGTAAAATGTATAAAGTTGATTATATTGATTTCAGAATTAATGATAGTTGAAATTACACGTACACCTAACCAATCATTATCATAAAATATTGGTTGATAACTCACTATCTTTGATTTTTGACAAAATAACTGGTGTTTCGGTTGTGACTGCACTATTTCGGTAGTGACTGTATTGTTACGGTAGTGACCATAGTATTTTGTTTACAAGGCTGTGCCATAGTCACTTAACTCTTTTTGCTAAACATTCATTGTTGACATAACACATACACCTAACCAATCATTATCATAAAATATTGGTTGATAACTCACCATCTTTGATTTTTGACAACATAACTGGTGTTTCGGTAGTGACTGTATTGTTACGGTAGTGACCATAGTATTTTGTTTACAAGGCGGTGCCATAGTCACTTAACTCTTTTAGCTAAATATTCACTCATAACAATGTTATGAGTGAATATGTTTGCTTTATGTTAGAAATAGAAAAATTATCAATAAAATATAGTAATTCATTATTGAAGCAATAACAATAGGTCTCATCTTCCATATAAATGTATTTGGAAGGACAAACAATATTTGCAATTAATATTGAAATTAAGTATTTTGTAACTGAAACACTTGACTAAAACATTTACAAGTCACTTGAGAATGCATCAATATTTTCACAGATTTGGCTTTTCGAACAATGCTTTAGACACTGCTGGGCTTCTTTGGACATGCCTCTGAGTGACTTTCTCAGGTGGATGGATTAAGATGATGACCGTGTCCATGGTGCACAGTACCATATATTGTCCTCCATTCGCAGCTGTAAAAGAAGCGTGGATGGATTGTGGATAGTACAAATAAGTTGATGAATGCTCAGTGTACCTTTGTTAGTGGGCAGCTCTTTTGTAAGGATTGCGCTTATTCTGCATGTATGTTACTCTTCCACGTACTGTAGATGAGCTTGACTTTAAGAGGTAGGAGTGTGTTATAAAGGGCTTTAACTGTGGGCTTGTCGGACTCGTACCCCTAGCTACTTGTGATTCTGCAGTTAGCTTCATGGTGGCATAAGCAGGCCCTTTTCTGTGACCAGCTTCCAGGTACCTAACTCCAATTTACAGCAGTGAATCCCGTCTGGAAGGTTCTTTCCTTGATATTGAACGGTCGCCCATCACTGATGAAGAAGTTTTTGGGTGTTTGGATTGTTGTCCTTCAGGAACTAAATAATTGGTTGAAGTTGAACACAAATGGCAGGATGGTCATGTTTCATGGAAGGCGATAAGACATTGTGAGTGTACCATATGTCGTGTACACAGACACACATATGTGGTGTACATAGACAACACTTCTAGCCCACATCTTTGTATCACAGATTTTGTTGTGACACTGATCTCCTCTACTTCTCATAGTAGAGAAGATCGAATGCTCATGCATTCCTTTTTCGGTCTCAGCACAATTTACGGTACACTAATTTGACATAATAAGCCGTTATTACAAATAATGTGTTTCTTATTAGCAATAATGTTTTTTATTAGAAAGAAACAAACGTTGTTATACCCTTATTTTCCACTATTATCCCTTAATTATGTTCTAATTAGAAATGAAACGTAACAAAAGGTGTTATTAGAAATGGTGTTCTCTGCTATTAGACAGAAACAAACAAACACAGTTATACGCTAATTATGGAACATAATTCCTAGAGGCTAACAAAGCCTAATAAGACCTAACAAAGCCTAATAAGATGTTATTTCCACTTTCTTGACCGTCACATTACAACCCCGCAACTACTAACTAGACGATGTGATGTAAGGCCTGTACTATTAGTCTACTGTAAGGGTTTCGTTAGAACAAATGTGTCCTTTATTAGGCCTTTATTTAAAGATTGAAACTTTGACATCAGGGACCTTGTCATACTCTGCCATGTGGCATCCCCCAGTTTTAGGGACTCTTTAATTTTCTTTATGCATGTTTTTCCATGGCTCTATGATTGAGAATCTGTTTTGAGAAACACAACATTCTGTACCACTGTTAAGTTCTGCCCCGTTGACAGAAATCTAAAGACCCACCCTTTTCTCGTGGTTTTAGCTTAGTTTGAGGTTGCCCCACCTTTGATGTTTTCTCGAGTCCACTGAATGTATTTAATTTAATTTATTTGTAATACCTTACAGCCTTTTAATCAGTTGTTTGTTTTGTTTAGTTACTCTTAATAGTCTTGTGATTTATTGGTATGTGTTTTACATTTTAGTCTTGCTTTTGTGGATTTTACAATTTATTATGGTTATCGTGTGTTTCATATGGCCATCCTCGTTTGGAAAGAACTTTGGGTCAACTCCTATCGTTTCTTTATGCTCAAGTATGCTATATACTGTACATAAAGATTACTTGACTTGATGGTGACTTCCTGTGCATCCTGTACTTCCTGTGTGGTGATTAGCATTTTCCAAAGCTTATTTTTGTACTTCCTGGTTTGCAGTGGTGTAAAGTGACTAAGTACATTTACTCAAGTACTGTAATTAAGTAAAATGTTGAGGTACTTTTATTTTACCGAAGTATTTCCAGTTGTCTATACTTTTACTTCTACTTCACTACATCTCAGAGGCAAATATTGTACTTTTACTCCAGTACAATTATTTGAAGTTACTAGTCACTTTGCAGATTGTTACGGGTATGGTTAAGGGGAGACTGTATGTTTATGGGGAGACTGTGTATGCTGTTTTTCTCCCTGCTACACTCTGCCTGCTTCTCTGTTCACTCACTCTCAGGTCCAGCCCATTCACTCAACTCAACTCCGCCTCTCACCACCGGTTGGTCCTTCCCCTCATCACTCCACCAATCACCTCCATCGTCATCAGATATAAAGCACCTGTGACGGCAGCCATCTTTCTCTTTCCCCATCATGCTTCCACCAGATCATTTGTTTGCTCCATGCACATGTCCTAACTAATTTACCTCCAGTCTCTTAAAGACTTGTTGACCTTTTTGCCAAACGTTTAGTACAGGGGGGGGTAGTTTAGCTCTGGGGTACCCTGTACATATTGCATGTAGGTAATTCCCGTGTTTAATCCCACTAGTCTAGAGGTGAGTGCCACCCATTGTATTTTCCGTTTATTGTTGGAGTAGGAAGGATTTTTGTTTCTCTTGAGTTTACTACATTCTTTCCTTTGGCACCACCTGACCCTCCCTGTATTTGTTACTTGGCATTTATTTCTGTTCACTTCAGTTGGTTAATAAACAACTTTACTTTAACCTCATCCTATGTCTGTCTCAAGTATATAATCTGGGTATATGTTACCGTCCCTTCCTCCTGGACCACCATCTGGGACGTAACACAGATATAAATTATTCAAATAATTATTATAAAACATACATGAACCACTTTATACCTAGGCTATTTGAAAATAGCCGATCTACAAGCTCACAACGCGTTGCGGTGCGACACGTTGTGAGCTTGTAGATCTGCTATTTTCAAACATTCGAGTACTTTTACTTTTGGTACTTTAAGTATATTTTGATGCCAATACTTTTGTACTTTTACTCAAGTAAAATTTTGAATTCCTGACTTTTACTTGTAACAGAGTAGGCTACTTCTACATTGCAGTATTG
The DNA here is from genome assembly GCF_963454915.1 of Gymnoscopelus microlampas. Taxonomy (NCBI): domain Eukaryota; kingdom Metazoa; phylum Chordata; class Actinopteri; order Myctophiformes; family Myctophidae; genus Gymnoscopelus; species Gymnoscopelus microlampas. Next base: position 26,061,280 of record NC_139945.1, on the reverse strand, counting down.
ATACCTTTACTTAATTAAAACATTTGAGTACTTTTTCCACCACTGTACTGTAGTTATACTGTAGCTCTGTTTGCATCCTGTAAATAACTTTCCATCCACGGCACCACCTGAATGACAATGTTGCTTTAAAGCGCCTTACATTCTTACAGTCTTTCCCCCAAAGATACAGCATGTCACGGGGAAAACTTCATATCAGAATATCAGTTTCCTTTAAATTAGGACAGATTGAAAAGGACTTTATACTCGTCGTTTAACCATCTGAACCCCAGCATCCCTATTGTGGGGGCAGTGGTGTAAAGTAACTAAGTACATTTACTCAAGTACTGTACTTAAGTACACTTTTGAGGAATTTTTACTTCACTGGAGTATTTCCAATTTTCAGTACTTTTACTTCTACTCCACTACATCTCAGAGGCAAATATTGTACTTTTACTCCACAACAATTATTTGAAAACTTTAGTTACTAGTTACTTTTCAGACATAGATTATGATATTATGAAACATACATGAACCACTTTAGCTGTATTTTATACATAGGCTATTTGAAAATAGCCGATCTACAAGCTCACATGTAGATCTGCTATTTTCAAACATTCGAGTACTTTTACTTTTGGTACTTCAAGTATATTTTGATGCCAATACTTTTGTACTTTTACTCAAGTAACATTTTGAATTCCGGACTTTTACTTGTAACAGAGTACTTCTAGATTGCAGTATTGATACTTTTACTTAAGTAAAACATTTGAATACTTTTTCCACCACTGTGTGGGGGGAACATCACGTGTTGTGAGCTTGTAGATAGGCTATTTTTGGCAAAGAGATTTGGTGTACAGTAGATGGAAAAAGAACGCAGTGAGGTGAAGTGGTTAAACTGAAGTGATATATTGATGATTTGCAAATATTATCAACGTTTTCTGCGCCCACCCTGGGCCCTGGACTTGTGTCACGGCACCCTAGGGGGCCGGGGCACCTACTTTGATAAACCCTGCCCTTGGACAGTGGTTCTCAACTTTTTCAGGCCGTGACCTTCCAAAATAATCATATTTGAACTGGGGACCCCCCAAAATAATCATATTTGAACTGGGGACCCCCCACCCTGACAAGAACTTGGAAAGTAGGAGTTGAGGCGTTACATTTAGTTTGACTCCACAGATAAATATTGTGAAAATAACAGATGTAAAAGCTCACAACGCCTCACAACGCGAGGCGTTGTGAGCTTGCAGATTGGCTATTTTTTTGGGCTATTTTATATTATTTGACAATTTGGCCAATGTTTGACCAGTTTTTATAGTATTTTGTTGATGTTGGGTTTGTTGATTACTTTTGATGTATTACTTGTGTTTTTGGTATTAAAAAGGTCTTAAAAGTCCTTTATTTGTCACTTCACTGTCAGGGAACCCCCCCACTCAAAAAAAAATCATGTGGGGTCCAGACCCACAGGTTGAGAACCTGCTCTAGGAAGCAGGGAGGGGCGGGGCTATTAGAGTCCTTTAATTGTCAGCCCCTCCCCCTCACACCTTCCAGCAATCACAAATGTTTGTGACCCACTCATAGAGTTAAAAGTACCCACTCTGTTTACAAGGAAAAAGACTCTTATAGTGAAATAAACAACTCCTAAAGTAACGTTACTCCACAGGGACGTCGAGTAGAGTTATCAGTGTTTAACAGGTTGGTGAAAAAAGCTGTTAAAACACACTGTGACCAGACTGTGAAAACATCTCCATCCAGACCACAAAACAGGTAAGTGTTCTGCAGGTGTGTGTTAGCTACTTAGCTTAGCTAATAACTGCTTAGCATTAAGGAATTGATGGAATTGCGTGTGATTTCACTGTTATTTGACTTGGTAAAAAAGCAACAACTAGTGAGGATGAAGCATTGCTGTGTGAAGTGAATATGAACCGTCTTCGTTTTAGTCCTGAAACATGACTGACAGTCATGGAGTAACTTCAACCTGGTGTTTTCAATTTCTCCATTTACGGTCCGTACATCTACATTAACGATCATATTTCAAATATAAAGTGCTTACTTCATGGCCACGGATGTTATTCTAGTGTACGGGCCCTCAGAAGTACCTATATCCTCCGTATTTTTCAATAAAAAGCATTTTAAACTGATTGGTGGACATTTTCTCCGTCTATTCACTATATGCTTTAAACTACGCTACCCTATCGGCTGGGAGGTGTATTGCACTATGCTACATCATAACTCTATGAGGAAAATGGCCACCGATCGGATTAAAATGCTTTTTAATGAACAATACGGAAGATGCAGGTACGTTGGAGGGCTCGTACATAATTATAACATCCGTGGCCATGAAGTAAGCACTTTATATTTGAAATTTGAATGTTTATGTAGATGTACAGGCCGTAAATGGGGAAGGTGCAAACACAAGGTTGAAGTTAATCCATGACGGTCGTGATGCTGACACCAGCTTTGCAGGCCTAGTATAAAGTAACTAAGTACATGTACTCAAGTACTGTACTTGAGTACAATTTTGAGAAACTTTTACTTAACTGGAGATCCAATTTTCAATACATTTACTTCTACTCCACTATATCTCAGAGATAAATATTGTACTTTTACTCCACTACAATGATATGAAAACTTGAGTTAGTAGTTATTTTGTAGCTTTTGATTATTACAAAACATGGACTAACCACTTCAGCCCTAAACATTAGTGTGTGTGTGTGTGTGTGTGTGTGTGTGTGTGTGTGTGTGTGTGTGTGTGTGTGTGTGTGTGTGTGTGTGTGTGTGTGTGTGAGAGAGATAGTAAAAATAGCAGATCTACAAGCTCACAACGTGTTGCTTTGGTGTGAGCTTGCATTCTTGATATTTTCAAAATATTTGAATACATTTTGAAAACTTTAAGAGACATTTCTGCAGAATGAGTACTTTTACTTTGAGTATATTTTTGATTATATTTTTGATGCTTATACTTTTGTACTTTGACTCAAGCATGTTTTAATACAGTACTTTTACTTGTATTTCTACATTGTGGTATTGAGACTTATTCTGTTACAAGTAAAAGTCCAGAATTCAAAATGTACTTATGCAAAAAGTACAAAAGTATTGGCATTAAAGTACCAAAAGTAAAGTACTCATTGTGCACAATGTCCCATTTCAAGTTCTCAAATGTATAACATATGAAAATAGCAGATCTACAGGCTCACAATTCGTAATGATGTGACACATTGTGAGCTTGTAGATGGGCTATTTTCAAATGGCCGAAATGTATATAGGGCTGAAGTGGATGTATGTTTTGCAATAATAATAATAATAATAATAATCAAAATGAAAGCTAAAGTAAAGTTATACTAATGTTTTCAAATAATTGTAGGAATTGTGGAGTAAAAGTACAATATTTGCATATGAGATGTAGTGAAGTATTGGAAATACTCAAGTAAAGTACAAGTCCAGTGGTACTGGATTTGACGCTCAACAAAAGCTAATTCATCCTTATATTGCATAAACTTGTGTTGCTTTTCATTGGTTTCATGTTAATGTGTATTTTCAGACATTTAACCACTTAAACCATCAACACTAAGTAAACTTTCACTCTGTACTTAGTGTGCTCTTTTCCCCCTCTCTTTGCCGAAAATATCTACAAGCTCACAAAGCTTGTAGATCGGCTATTTTCGGCTAATGTTCCCCTCAGAATAGCGATAAAGTGGTTAAAGGGTCTACACCATGAATTTTAACTTTTTCTTCATTTTTGTGTGTTTTTGGTCTCCCCCACCTCTCTTCTGTTCCAACAAATACCCGACTTCGAGCATGCAGGCTTTCATAGGCTATCTGTGGTTTTCATGTAAATTGGTCTGAAAACAGTCCGTCAGATTTGTTCCCCCACCCTACGTCACGTCTGGGAACAATTCCTCCCGTTTTTCAGTTCTAACCAAAAAAAAAAATCCAAAAAAAAAAAAATCATTTTTATTTTTTTTAAAAAAAAATCTTATTTTTTTTTTTTACTTTTTCCACACAGAACCAGGACATGACATGCATACAAACTGGCTCAATAGCGCCCCGTGCCAAACAGGACAATGTGGTATTGCAGGTGAAAGTGCTTTATAAGCCAGAGAGAAGTTAGTTGGAATGAGTATATCTGAGGCTTGATTTAGGCTCAAACCTTTTGAAAAACGTTTGAGGGACATAAACAATATGATATCAAATATTATTATTTTTTAAATTCATGGTGTAGCTCCTTTAATGTACAAAAAAAAAAATCCTATCACACAAAGATTTGGCGGACCCCCTGTAGTAACTCTGAGGACCCCCTAGGGGTCCCGGACCCCCTGTTGAAGACCTCTGCTCTAATGGGTTTATAAATATGCACACATGTGTGCACCGATGGATGCCTGTTGATGCTGTTTGCCTAAACCTTGTACGGCACTTTGCACAGCTTCTGATGTTTTGAACCCATTAAGACCTGGAACGCATCTGTGTCACTTTTTCATTTGATCTTAAAAAGTATCATTTTACACTTTGGCTTTTCAAAAATAGCAGATATACAAGCTCATGGTGTGGCACAGAGTGCCGCGCTATGAGCTTGTTGATCTGCTATTTTAGAAAAATCGTGAATATGTATGTATGTATGTACAGTCAGGGTCGGAAATATTTGGACAGTGACACAATTTTCATAATTTTGGCCCTGTACGCTACCAATGGATTTGAAATGAAACACTCGAGATGCAATTGAAGTGCAGAATTTCAGCTTTAATTTGAGGGTATTTACAACAAAATTGAAAGAAGGGTTTAGGAATTGCAACAATTTTCAAACATAATCCCCTCATTTTAAAGGACCTTAAGTAATTGGACAAATGAATATAATCATAAACAAAATGTTCATTCTTAATACTTTGTTGAAAAGCCTTTGCAGGCGATGACTGCCTGAAGTCTAGAACCCATGGACATCACCAAACGCTGGGTTTCCTCCTTTTTGATGCTTTCCCAGGCCTTGACTGCAGCTGTCTTCAGTTGTTGTTTGTTTGCAGGTCTTTCTGCCTTAAGACGGAAGACATCAGCGGTTGATGACCGCAGGATCATTGCCATGGTAAAGAAGAACCCCTTCACAACATCTACTGAGGTGAGACACTCTCCAGGAAGAAGGCGTACCATTATCCAAGTCTACCATAAAGAGAAGACTTCACGAGAGCAAATACAGAGGGTTCACCACAAGGTGCAAACCATTCATAAGCCTCAAGAATAGAAAGGCTAGATTAGAGTTTGCCAAAACACATCTAAAAAAGCCTTCTCCATACTTTTCTCTTCCCATCATTCTGGTACAGGTTGATCTTAGTTTCATCTGTCCAAAGAATGCTGTTCCAGAACTGGGCTGGCTTTTTTAGATGTGTTTTGGCAAACTCTAATCTAGCCTTTCTATTCTTGAGGCTTATGAATGGTTTGCACCTTGTGGTGAACCCTCTGTATTTGCTCTCGTGAAGTCTTCTCTTTATGGTAGACTTGGATAATGGTACGCCTACTTCCTGGAGAGTCTCTCACCTCAGTAGATGTTGTGAAGGGGTTCTTCTTTACCATGGCAATGATCCTGCGGTCATCAACCGCTGATGTCTTCCGTCTTAAGGCAGGAAGACCTGCAAACAAACAACAACTGAAGACAGCTGCAGTCAAGGCCTGGGAAAGCATCAAAAAGGAGGAAACCCAGCGTTTGGTGATGTCCATGGGTTCTAGACTTCAGGCAGTCATCGCCTGCAAAGGCTTTTCAACAAAGTATTAAGAATGAACATTTTGTTTATGATTATATTCATTTGTCCAATTACTTAAGGTCCTTTAAAATGAGGGGATTATGTTTGAAAATTGTTGCAATTCCTAAACCCTTCTTTCAATTTTGTTGTAAATACCCTCAATTTAAAGCTGAAATTCTGCACTTCAATTGCATCTCGAGTGTTTCATTTCAAATCCATTGTGGTAGCGTACAGGGGTAGCGTGGGGGTCCGTGGCCAAATTCATGTCATTTTTGGGGTCCTTCACATGAAAAGGTTTGAAAACCACTGATATAGAAACATACGTTTTTCAGAGAACCGTTGACATTTGGCAGAATCGGAACCTCAGGCTTCAATTGGTTAGATGTGCTGTGTGTAAGGGCAAGTGATGCTGGTGTTCCGTTATGCAGATTACGCATTATTTGGTGTCAGCCCTGGTACCATTTGCAGGCAGGTGTGTGCCAGGCACAGGTGTGTGCCAGGCACAGGTGTGTGCTAGGCACAGGTGTGTGTGTGTGTGTGTGTGTGTGTGTGTGTGTGTGTGTGTGTGTGTGACTGGCACCTGAGCATGGGTCCTGCAACTTTGACATCTGTCTTTGGTACCGTTGTGCAAATCTTGCCTGTAAATCTATGGTTCCTCAGTGAAGCAATTAAGGGGTCTTTGGTTGTTGTCTTCCTTGTTGACTTCACCAGTCTCGCAGAACTTGGTCCTAAGTTTGGAAATTACATTTACTTGTAACTTGTACATTTAGTCCATGAGCCAGAGCCCCAAAATTGAGCAATGATTATCGAAAGAGTGGGCAAAACCATACCTATATTAAATTGTTTATAGGGTCAATATAAGTAAATAAATATATGATAACCTTTCCACAGGAGCAGCTTTTTCATATTTATCACACATTTTGTTATTTTCCCCATCTGTTACATGACAGGTGAAAAAATGACAACATTTAAAAAATAGTTATAATAATGAAACTTCCCCAGTTGATTACTTACATGAAGACAATGATTTATTGTACTACAAGTTTTCTGAATTTGTCTATTTAAATATGCAAATTGGGCATTTAGTCCATGACCCAGAGCCCCAAAATGTAGCCAGATATTGAATATTCCCTCGTTAAAAAAACCTTTGACTCCAACATCTTAACAAAATTAAATAAGAATGTTGACTCGGGCTTTGTCCAATGTTCCAATGTTGATTCTGGAAAGTTATGCAAATTCGGGCATATTTTCCTAATGCATAACTTGTAATACGATAAATCATTGTCTTCATGTAAGTAATCAACTGGGGAAGTTTCATTATGATAACTATGTTTTCAATTTTGACATTTTTTCACCTGTCATGTACGTATGGGGAAAATAACAAAATGTGTGATATGAAAAAGCTGCTCCTGTGGAAAGGTTATCATATATGTATTTACTTATATTGGCCCTATAAACAATTTATATAGGTATGGTTTTGCCCACTCTTTCAAATTAAATCTTGTCTGGCTCATGGACTAATTGCAGTATTAAGTGTGATGACATGAAGGCATGAATGCAAATTTGACTTGATTTTAGCAACGTTCCTGAGCTGGAAGCTGGATGATTGTGCAAACCCCTGTCACTTGACCGTTGAAGGACAAAGTGTGCAGTGGTGTAAACTAAGTACAAGCTCACAATGCACGCAGCGTGTTGTGACCTTGTAGATTGGCCATTTTTGGCAACTCGATTTGTGTAGAGTGAAAGAAGAGCATACCAAATAAAATGCAGTCTTGACAGGTCTGTGTTATCAAGTACAGAGGGTTTAAGTGGTACTGGATTTGACGCTCAACAAAAGCTAATTCATCCTTGTGTATGACGGAGGACAATTTCACAATAAATTTAAATCTCTACGATTATTGTGTGCGTTTTTAATGATAACTATTATCGCCCCATCCCTTGATTTGATTTTATTAGACGTTATAAGGAAAAACACATGTTACATCATGTTCATCGTAGAAACGTCAAGGATACAGACGCATAAAAGTATTTTCATTGTGGTCCTTGGTCTGAGACAAACAGACAGCACTGCAACAGAATACATACAGTTAGACAGTACAGTTTATAGTATAAATAAAACAATCAAAAGCTACACTACCTACAGCATAAATACATATAATCGCATTGCTAACACATAGGTGACCCTACTATTCGGCAACATTTTCTAAAAGCCATGCTTTGACCCTTATCTTAAAAAGGAGATGGCTGCTGGTGCTCTTTATAGTCAGGGGTAGAGGGTTCCAGTTGACTGCTCCTCCAAATCTAAATGAGCGTTTTCCCATTTCAGTGGTGAACGTGGGCATGGTCAGGTCTGCTATGCTGGCTTTGGTTAGGTTGGAATGGGCTTCGCTACGCTTCTGAAAGAGCTTACATAGGTACACAGGGGCGCTGTTTATGTAGATGTTATGCACCAGGTTCAGCTGTAGTTGAACTGACCTGGCTGCCAGAGGGAGCCAACCCAACTGGTGGAAATTATGTTGGTGGAAATTATGTTTTCCAACATGGTCCCTTGCAGACAGCCCCAAGACAAGCCTGACCAACCTATTTTGAGAAACCTGCAACTTCTCTTTTAGGGCTTTGGTTAGGCCACTGTACCATGAGCCAATAGCATAGTCGAAACAACATAAAACCAGTGAGTTTGCTAATATGCGAAGACTGGTCGAGTCCAGAAACTGCGCTTTCCTGGCTAAGAATTTGGTTCTGCCATTCACCTTACTGATGGTCTTAAGAGCCATGGTTTCACCACCCAGCCTGCGATCTAGCTGACAACCAAGGTAGCTGACTGAGGGTTTAGCTGGAAAGGACAGGCCCCAAGAGTGATACTGGGTGAGGCCAGTTTGTGCAACCTGGGCTGAGAACCAAGTTGTGACAGGATACAGTATACGTATTGCCTCACTTCACTGGCTCCCTGTCAATTTTAGAATTGATTTTAAGGTCCTTTTTATTTGCTTTTAAATCTTTAAACAGGTTAGTAGTAATAGCTCCGCTGTACCTCGCTGAGCTCCTGGAACCATTACACCCTTAGCCAGAGCTCTGAGGTCTTGCCGCTCAGTCGTTACTGGGCGTTGGCAAAGACTAGCAAAAAGACCAGGGGTGGCCGCACTATGAGCTTGTATATCTGCTATTTTTGAATAGCCAAAGAAATCTAAAATGACACGGATGCTTTCCCGGTCTTAATGGGTGAAAGCCCACCTATTATCTTTGGATTTTAATGTCACTGGATCTTCTAATGCAGGGGTCTTCAACGTTTTCAGGCCAAGGACCCCCTCTCTGAGAGAGAGGGATGGAGCAGGGACCCCCTCTATATATAGCATAAACTTGTGTTGCAGATTAAAGCTTTTCATAGATGTTTCATGTTAATGTGTATTTTCAGACATTTAACAACTTAAACCATCAACACTAAGTAAACTTTCACTCTGTACTTAGTCTGCTCTTTTCCCCTCTTCCTTTGCCGAAAATAGCCGGTCTACAAGCTCACAACGCCTCGTTGTGAGCTTGTAGATCGTCTATTTTCGGCTAATGTTCCCCTCAGAATAGGGTTGAAGTGGTTAATGTAAAAACAAAAATCCTATCACAAAGATTTGGCGGACCCCCTGTAGTAACTCTGAGGACCCCCCCTAGGGGTCCCGGACCCCCTGTTGAAGACCTCTGCTCTAATGTGTTTTAACTATGCACAAATGTGTGTTGATGCTGTGTTTGTCTCAACCTTGTACGGCACTTTTCTCAGCTTCTGTTGTTTATTAAATGTGCTCTATAAATAAAGTTTGATTCCATATGCTAGGCTGTGTATGTTGTGACAGGATACAATCTACGTATATATCTGGCTCTCGTCTCTCTTGAATTAATATTTGTTTCTTTCTTTCTTTCTTTCTTTCTTTCTCAGAGTGGAGACGGACTGTGCCGAGGTTGTCCTTGTGCCATAAATGCCTAGAAGACTGAGGCTCTCACCTACAGTATAACTCAGCTACAGTATAACACCCTCCCAGACACCAGGAGACTGAGGTTTTCGCCTACAGTATAACCTCCCAGACACCAGAAGACTGAGGTTCTCGCCTACAGTATAACACCCTCCCAGAACATCCACCTCTAATGACTCACTATCTGGTGAAGCTACAATGTGCAGGTGAGATTTTTGTGACTACCTGAGGAAATTATGTGTGTGTGTATATGTATGTGTGTATATATATATATATATATATATATATATATATATGTATATATATTTTTTTAAGGGTGTCACGATACGTACTGAAATTGAAAGCCGTATCGCGATTCTCACTGTCCCGTGTCCAAGGCAGTGTTGCCAAGTCTGCTTATTATAAGCTACTTTGGGCTCGCTTATTTTGGACTTCTCTTCATAGACCTGGTTGCTTGTTTCTCTCACAATATCTTGCAACGCTGGTTCAAGGGAAGCCATGCGTTCGCTGTTTTTTCTGTACATTCCTCCTTCCGACGGGGCAAAGGGAAGCCTCACAGCCGGGTTGACAGAGAGAGAAACCGCGTGTTTCTTCCCATACTCTCACATAATTTGACCCGCGGATCTTACTCAAGAAATAACGAAACGATCGAGCGCAGTCTCGTGACATGCAAACCTTTTCAGTGATGGAGAATGCTGGATTTGAATATTCAAACAGTGTATCTAGAATGTTACAAAGGGACACGGCAGCAGTTCGCATTTCAGCAAAAGTGTGTTCCCTGCGATGTATGAGAAATTAAGGCAAGAGTTACTAAAGGGCTGAGCCATGTAGAATTAATGGACTGTCTTAACTAGAATGCTCCTCCTCAGAGCAGAGATTTCCGCCAATCTCCGCCAGGCCGGGTTGTCTACCCAGGGTCCACAAACTTTGGAATGGGAATAAATCTTAACTTTTCAAAGAATGTTAACTAATCTTCTTAAGGAATAATCAGAAAATGACAGTTGATAAAACCCAAAGTTTATATTGTAACGCTGGGGTACTATTACACATGCGTGTCCTGTTGCTTTGATCGAGGGAGGTGTCACTGATTTGGGTTTTGGCTACATGTGTGCCGGGGAGGGAAAAGAGTTAAGTTGGGCTGTTCTGGCACACGTCCTCATTATTACTAGCCTTGGGCTAGCCACCCTCTTTATTGTTTTATGTCCAGTGACCCTCAACGCCGCGGCAAGGGAATAAATCTGGGCTGGCAACTTGCACATCGTCTCCTCGCATCGTCTTTCCAGCTGCCCCGCAACGTTACAATATTATTAATTATATATATATATATATATATATATATATATATATATATATATATATATATAAATGTGTGTATATATATATGTGTGTATATATATATGTGTGTATATATATGTGTATATATATATATGTATGTATATATGTATATATGTATATATATATGTGTATATTTATATATATATATATATATATTTTTTTTTTAATTATGTGTGTGACCAAATTTGACTGGGAGACGGTCATCTAGCATTTTTTCTTTTTCATATATGAAAGCAGGGAATCATAGCAAAATAATGATATATTGGTTAATAAATAAGATTGAGTGAATCGTTTTGAAACTACAGCTTATAGAACTGAAGTAAAGTTAAAACTCTTAAGTAGAGAAAACACCATTTCAATGGCTCTCATTCAGAGTAACACTACTGGGCTATCAATCCCATCATGCATAGCGGGGGATGCAATTATTTTGTTTCCAAGGCCCCCTTTGTTCCGTATGCTCTCTGAGACCAAGCATTTGCTACTGCCCCCTGCTGGCCTGGGTCTTCAGTGGTCTCCGACAGTTTGTAAGTTGCTTGATTCAGTATTTAGATATTTGATATTCATTTAATCAGACACGCCCCTTCCTATACAAACCCATTGTAACTTCAAACTCCATTTTAACCATGATAGATTCATGGTTCAACACCCGTCCTTGGTCCTGGTGACTGATATTGACCTTCTAGTGTGCGAGTAGACCGGGTTTTTGCAATACGTTTTTTCATGTATTTGCTTTTTTTTTAACCGTTTTGTTCTTTTTGAGAAAAGATTTTGTAAATACATAAAAAAAGTAATTGAAAAAACACGGTCCCACACATTAGAAGGTCCACTTCAGTCACCAGAACCAAGGACGGGTGTTTTCAATGAATCTATCATGGTTAAAATGAATGTTTGAAGTTACAATGGGCTTGGGTTGTGTCTGATACAATGAATATCATTAACATCTAAATACCGAATCAAGCAATTTAAAGTGTCTGGGGTGAATCACAAAAGCAGAGTGGACGATAAGATGAGCTCAAAAAAGTTTGTAAGTGAAATATCCCCTTACGGTTATTTGTCATGTGCAATTTGTTTTATTACGAAGCCTGAAAGCCAAACAGAAATGACATTTTTATCCATATGCAGTGGTGGGGAAAAAGTACTCAAATGTTTTACTTAAGGAAAAGTATCAATGCTGCAATATAGAAATACTCTGTTACAAGTAAAGGTCCTGGAATTCAAAATGTACTTGAGTAAAAGTACAACAGTATTGGCATCAAAATATACTTAAAGTACCAAAAGTAAAAGTACTAAAATGTTTGAAAATAGCAGGTCTACAAGCTCAATACAGCTTGTAGATCGGCTATTTTTTAGATAGCCTAGGTATAAAATATGGATAAAGCAGTTAATGTATGTTTTATGACATAATCATTTATATATGCAAAGTAACTAGTAAACTAAAGTTTTCAAATAATTGTTGTGGGGTTAAAGTACAATATTTGCCTCTGAGATGTACTGGAGTAAAAGTACTGAAAATTGGAAATACTCCAGTAAAGTGAAAATACCTCTCAACTGTACTTAAGTACAATACTTTTATTCTGTAAAGCACTTTGAATTGCCCTGTGTATGAAAAGTGCTATATAAATAAAGTTGCCTTGCCTACTTGAGTAAATGTACTTACTTACTTTACACCACTGTCCATATGATCCAATGCCAAAAAACACAACTAAATGGTTAATCACATGTATTTGTATGACAGTCGTCAACTTAAATGTTTTAATTGTCACAGCCCTAGGCATAGCCTACTTCAGGGGTCTTCAACGTTTTTCAGGCTGAGAGATGAAGCAGGGACCCCCACAGCAGGGACCCCCCACTACATATTGTGTAAAATTGTGTTGCAGATTAAAGTTTTTCCATAGATTTCATAGATTCATTGACTCTCAGTGTTTTGTAAATTAGTGGCAGACATTTAACCACTTAAACCGTCAATAGACCATTTTCAAACATCGGCCATATTGCCATTAAGTTAACCCTTTCAGTGCGATTCAGTGCCAGACTTATTTCTGGCTGTGTTTGCCCACTGCCAGCGATTTTTCAATTTTGTTAACGTTTCAAGTAGTCACAGAATATTTATCTCCAGTATGATCGATCCCCTGATGTTAAAACCAGGATACAGTATACGTATCCTAAATGTGGCTCTCGGTCACTTGAATAAATCTTTATTTCTTTGTTTGTTTTCTTTCAGATACTCAAGTATACATCCTGGCAGAGGTGTTGCAGGGGGGGGGGGGGGGGGGACCCCCTTGGGGGGGGGGGGGACCCCCTTCCTCTTCATTATAAGATAGAAACTAGAGTGGAGAGAGTTTTGCCGAGGTTGTTCTTGCCTGCACCCTCCTGTGAAACTACCCAGCCTCCTGTGAACCGACCCAGGCTGCACCCTCCTGTGAACCGACCCAGGCTAGACCCTCCTGTGAACCGACCCAGCCTGCACCCTCCTGTGAACCGACCCAGGCTGCACCCTCCTGTGAACCGACCCAGGCTGCACCCTCCTGTGAACCGACCCAGGCTGCACCCTCTTGTGAACCGACCCAGGCTGCACCCTCCTGTGAAACGACCCAGGCTGCACCCTCCTGTGAACCGACCCAGGCTGCACCCTCCTGTGAACCGACCCAGCCTACAAAGTCTTTTGAAGAGGAGCTTCTGTTTGCAAAGTCTTTTGAAGAGGAGCTACTGTCTGTAGACAGAGGATCCTCTTCAAAAGACTTTGTAGACAGAGGATCCTCTTCAAAAAGTCTTGTGAAGAGCCTCTGTCTACAGTGTAGACAGAGGCTCTTCACAAGACTTACCTTAGTGTAGACTCTACACTAAGGTAAGTCTTGTGAAAAGCCGCTGTCTACAAAATCTTTCGAGGAGGAGCCGCTGTCTACAAAGTCTTTCGAGGAGGAGCCGCTGTCTACAAAGTCTTTCGAGGAGGAGCCGCTGTCTACAAAGTCTTTCGAGGAGTAGCCGCTGTCTACAAAGTCTTTCGAAGAGCCGCTGTCTGCAAAGTCTTTCAAAGAGCCGCTGTCTGCAAAATCTTTCGAGGAGGAGCCGCTGTCTACAAAGTCTTTCGAGGAGGAGCCGCTATACAGACAGAGGCTCTTCACAAGACTTTGTAGACAGCGGCTCTTCACAAGACTTACCTTAGTGTAGACTCTACACTAAGGTAAGTCTTGTGAAGAGCCGCTGTCTACAAAATCTTTCGAGGAGGAGCCGCTGTCTACAAAGTGTTTTGAGGAGGAGCCGCTGTCTACAAAGTCTTTCGAAGAGCCCCTGTGTACAAAGTCTTTCGAAGAGCCTCTGTCTACAAGTCTTTTGAAGAGCCTCTGTCTACACCTCCTGTGACTCTCTCTATCCATGGATTTAGCTGCATGGGGGTTTCCTCTGAAGACGCCTTAAGGTAGGAACCTCTTTAGGGCTGTCACGATTATGACATTTAACTTGACGCTTGATTGATTGTCGCTCAAATAGTTGCGATTAACTATTTTAATTGCGTCGTAGTAACATTTTGAATAAAACTTTGTCCGGCTTTTTTAGGCTTCGTAAACAAAAGCCGAACTACAAACTTTGAGCGTGTAGGTCGGCTATTTCCACAATGATTGGAAAATGTTTGAAATTGTATGAACATTTTTCAACATGGAAACGATTATGACTTATCCCCAAAAAAGTATTGTGATTATCTCAAATACTTGCGATTATGTAATAATTGTGACGGTCCTAAAGACAATGACAATTTTCCTTTTCCTTTGCTGGATGCTGCAGTTGCTTCATGCTGCAGTTTGTAATGGATGATGCTTGTGGTGTATTTCATACTGGTTGGATGATGCTTGTGGTGTATTTCATACTGGTTGGGTGTATGAAATACGAATTGTCGGAGGTCTGTTGATGTGGTTAAAGATGTGTGCTCTTTTTTTTCAGATTTCAAGGCTGACGTTAAATCTAAGACTATGTTGGTAGTGTAGTTTGTTTAGTTTGCATTCAATATTTATTTTGATGTGGCAAATCCAGGATTTGGACCTGGTGGTCCATAAGACCAAAGGTCACTTTTTGGTAGGTACCAAAAGGACACTGTTTGGTAGGTCCCAAAAGTCACTTTTTGGTCGGTACCAAAGGTCACCTTTTTCTGGCTGGGATGGGGGGAACTGTATAAATCCGGGCCTGGACCTGGTCATCTTAAAGATCACGTTGCTCAATTTCTAACCAATGCCACTCGCCCACCCGTGGAGTGAAATCACAGCAAGGTAACTATACAACACACACACACACACACACACACACACACACACACACACACACACACACACACTCTAATAATGAGCATTTTTCTTTTTTATGTTTGGTAGCTTTCTTTCAGACGAGAAGAAGCCATTCCGGTACACTTCGGCAAAAAATAGAAGGCACATCCTTGGATGTATTCATCACTCTGTGAACCGACCCAGTCTGCACCCTCCTGTGAACCGACCCAGGCTGCACCCTCCTGTGAACCGACCCAGGCTGCACCCTCCTGTGAACTGACCCAGGCTGCACCCTCCTGTGAACCGACCCAGGCTGCACCCTCCTGTGAACCGACCCAGGCTGAACCCTCCTGTGAAACTACCGCTGGCTCCGCCAAAGACCTCGGCCCGCGGGGGGTTTCCTCTGAAGACTGCTCAAAGTAGGAACCTCTTTAGGGCTGTCACGATTATGATTAACTTGACGCTTGATTAAGTGTCGCTCAAATAGTTGCGATTAGCGGTTTTAATTGCGTTGTGGTAACATTTTGAACTTTTTTCTGAATTCGTAAACAAAAGCCGAACTACAAGCTCAAAACGCATCACGTGGTGATGCGTTTTGAGCGTGTAGTTTGGCTATTTCCACAATATTTTGAAAATATATCAAAATGTTTTTCAACATGGAAACGATTATGACAATTATAACTATTATCCCCCAAAAAGTATTGCGATTATCTGAAATACTTGCGATTATGTAATAATTGTGACGGTCCTAATTTTTCCTTTTCCTTTGCTGTATGCTGCAGTTGCTTCATGCTGCAGCATACAGCAAAGGAGGAAGTGTTTGTGTTGGATGCTACTTGTGTCGTATGCTGTTCTAACCCTAACCCTAACCTGCTGGGTTTTCTTTTCAGGTTTTTAGACATAGGCCTTTGTAAATCCGGGCCCCTACCTGGTCATTTGAAAAGGTCCAAAAGACCTGGTCATTTGAAAAGTCACTTTTTTTGGGTGTTAAGTCGCGGTGGGGGGAACTGTCTAATTTCTTGCCCAAAGAAGAACAAGAATCACATGAAGCTGCTACATTTTATTTCTTGCCCAAAGAAGAACAAGAATCATATGAAGCTGCTACATTTTAATCAAGATGATCTACGTTTTTCCATTTAAAAGTTTTAATTTCTTGCCCGAAGAAGAACAAGATCAAGAACATGATGTCGATGTGTCCCAACATACCTGAACTGAGTCAACGAGATGTACATTTTGAATGACAAATATCTAACCAATGGAGCAACTATTTTGTATTTCTTGCCCACCTTTGGAGTTACATCATCGCAAGGTAGCTATACAATCCAATAGCAATACAAGTGATCAGCAGTTTGCACAAGCATACTGTGCTGTCTACCAGGCCCACTTCTTCATGTATGTTTTGAAGTGTCCAACCCCAGTACGCAGTCTGTTCAGCTAGGTCAATTTCCAGCATAGCAGATCTCCCTCTTTGATGCCGTCTCCTGGGTCCCAGATGTAGCGGCGACAACGTGTGGGCCCATGCAGAAGACTCCCACTCCTGCTTCCAGGATGCCTCCACCCATGCCTTTGTAGACAGGTCCTCAGGGATAGAACTGAGCATCTCTTGTTGTATGGGTGGCGGGACTTGAGTCTGTTTTGAAGGCAATGCTGTCATAGTGTTGTCATGCAGGATATGCCAGTCATCTTTCTGGGCTATCCTTGGGGCGAGGATGTGAGGGTAGCAGCCTCTCGTTGGAGGCCGGTTGAGGCAATTCCTGCTAGCATTGGGAAGTAGAATATAGGGGTGGGATTCAGGCAACCAGTTATAATCCGGAGAACATTGTTAATGGCAGCATCAACTTTTTTGGCATGTGGGCTTCTACACCAAGCTGAGGCACAGTGTTTGGCTGCAGCAAAGACCAGGGCTTGCGTGGGGATTCGTAGTACTTTGGCAGAGGAATCTCAGGACGTACCAGCGAGACATCAGATTGGCGAGACCTTTGATGACACTTTGGCCTCTGGGTGTTGCTTAGAAGACAGTGTCCTATTCAGGTACCTTGGGGCTTGCTGGAACTCCAAGTGATTGTGGTCCATGAACACGTCCAGTTCCCGTTTTGCTTCACTGTTGTTGACGTGATATGCTGCCAACACTGTCCTCCCAATGCTGAGCTGCAGGCGCCACCTACGAAGGTAGGCTCCTAAGATGTCCATGTGGACATGATGGAAGTCATTTGGGGTAGAGCGGCTGAGTTGGATTTGACAGACCAGGAGTGTTGGTATAGGTAGAGGCATGGCCGAAGAGCTTTGCCCATCACTCACTTCTTGCTGATGCCGAAGTCAAAACACAGTTTTCCCCTCATTGTGATAGCTCTAAGTCTGCAGTACACCTGACTGGTGGCAATAGCCTGGTTGTGATGCGTATATGTGATCAAAATTATTTAAAAAGACCACAAATGCCGCAACAAATATCTCAACTGTGGTGAGGTTTTAAAGGGTTTAAGGTTTTAAAGGTTTTAAAGGTCTAAGGTTTTTAAAGGTCTAAGGTTTTTTAAGGTTTTAAAAGGTTTAAGGTTTTAAAGTTTAAGGTCTAAAAGGTCTAAGGTTTAAAAGGTCTAAGGTTTTTAAAGGTCTAAGGTTTTTAAAGGTCTAAGGTTTTTTAAGGTTTTAAAAGGTTTAAGGTTTAAAAGGTCTAAGGTTTAAAAGGTCTAAGGTTTTTAAAGGTCTAAGGTTTTTAAAGGTCTAAGGTTTTTAAAGGTCTAAGGTTTTTTAAGGTTTTTAAAGGTCTAAGGTTTTTAAAGGTCTAAGGTTTTTTAAGGTTTTAAAAGGTTTAAGGTTTTAAAGGTTTTAGAGGTTCTAAAGGTTTGAAACATGTAAAAGGTTTAAGAGGTTCTAAAGGTTTGAAACATGTAAAGGTTTGAAAGGTTCAAATGATTTCAAAAATTCAAATGGTAGCCGACATGTCCTAAGTAGGCCAAACGTTGTAGAGTTGGAACAGAGTTTGTAGCTAAAATAATTAAGGGCTAGTTTGCCGTCAAAGAAACGGATGGAACGGGTGAAAAATCCCATTAATTTCAATGGGGAAATTCAAAGTGAAATATCTCTAAAAAATGCAACAACAAATTAGCTTATATCCACTGCAACGGCCAAAGAGCTTACCCTGATTGATCACATCTACGCATCACAACCAGGCAATTGCCACCAGTGAGGTGTACTGCAGACATACAGCTATCACAATGAGGTATATACTGTGTTTTGACTTTGGCATCAGCAAGACGTGAGTGATGTGCAAAGCTCTTCAGCCATGCCTCTCCCTATACTAACACTCCTGGTCTGTAAAATCCAACTAAGCCGCTCTACCCCAATGACCTCCATCATGTCCACATGGACATCTTGGCAGCCTACTTTTGCTGGTGGCACCTGCAGCTCAGCATTGGCAAGACGGTGTTGGCAGCATATCACCTCAACAGTGAAGCAGAAAGGGAACCGGATGTGTTCGTGGACAACAACCAGCTGGAGTTCCAGCAAGCCCCAAGGTATCTGAATAGGACACTGTCTTTTAAGCAACACCCAGAGGCCAAAGTGTCATCAAGGGTCTCGCCAATCTGATGTCTCGCTGGTACGTCCTGAGATTCCTCTGCCAAGGTACTACGAATCCCCACGCAAGCCCTGGTCTTCGCTGCAGCCAAACACTGTGCCTCAGCCTGGTGTAGGAGCCCACATGCCAAAAAGGTTGATGCTGCCATTTAGCTACGTTCTCCGGATCATAACTGGTTGCCTGAATCCCGCCTGAATGTTCTACTTGCCAATCCTAGCAGGAATTGCCTCAACCGGACTCCAACGAGAGGCTGCTGCCCTCACATCCTCGCCCCAAGGAAAGCCCAGAAACATGATTGGCATATCCTGCATGACACCTCTATGACAGCGTTGCCTCCAAACAGACTCAAGTCCCGCTGCCCATTCAACAAGAGATGCTCAGTTCTATCCCTGAGGACCTGTCTACAAAGGCATGGATGGGAGGCATCCTGGAAGCAGGAGTGGGGAGTCTTCTGCATGGGCCCACACTTCAAAACATGCATGAAGATGTTGGGCCGGCAGCACAGTATGCTTTAGCAGACGGCTGATCACATAATCACCTCTCTGTGTCCTCTACAGATCACCATCGGAGGCCGGTCTCTTTGATGTGGGACCCGAGACGAGAGCGTTGCTGCACGTCATTGAGCTGGACATCTGATGATGATACATGAAAGAAGACGCCCAAGTCTCATACAATTATGAAATATCTGTTTGCTATGTTTGTAATAAATGTTTCATGTTGTCTCGTCCCAATTGTTGATCCCCCCCCCCCCCACTCTCGGCCTGCACCTTGTCGTGGTGAGTGGGCTTTAAACCAAGACAGGCCATTTAACCACAGTTGTAAGGTAACTAAGTACATTTACTCAAGTACTGTCCTTAAGTAAAATTGAGTTATTTTGTTTTACTTTACTGGAGCATTTCCAATTTTCACTATCTTCTTCTACTCCACTACATCTCAAATGTAAATATTATATTTTTACTCCACTGCAATTATTTGAAAGCTTTAGATACTTGTTAATTTGTAGATTTTGATCATTACAAAACATACATTAACCACTTCAGTCCTATACATTTTGGCCATTTGAAAATAGACGATCTAACGATGTAGATCCACTATTTCCAAAATTATTTTATATATTTCATACATTTGAAAACTTGTGACATTCTGCATAAATATTTTCAATAATTTCTATTTTTGGTACTTTGAGTAGATTTTTATACCAATACTTTTCTACTTTTACTCAAGTAAATGTTGAATTCCGGGACTTTTACTTGTAACGGTATTTCTGCATTGCAGTATTGATACTTTTATTTCAGTAAACAATCTGAGTAATGGGCACTTAACACATCTCTTCTGGGTGGAGCTCACTACAAGCTCACAACGCGTCGCAAGCTTGTAGATCAGCTATAGCCAAATAGGGCTGAAGTGGATAATGTATGTTTTGTAATGATGATCAAAATCTAGAATGATAATCAAAATCTACAAAGTAACTAGTAACTAAAAAATTTAAATGATTGCAGTGGAGTAAAAGTATAATATTTGCCTCTGAGATGTAGGGAATAGAAGTAAAGGTATTGAAAATTGGAAATACTCCACAAGTAAAAAATACCTCAACATTGTAGGCCTACTTAAAGGAGGAGTTCACCCAAATGACTTATTTTCTATCAATTGCACACCCCATGAAGCCTTGAATTCATGGATTTATTTTTTTGTGGCATTCCTAAGCCAATACTTTGATGACCGGGTGTGTATCTGGTAGGAGACGCAAATAATCTACTTTGTGTCTCCTACCGGATACATTAGCCGGTAGGAGACGGGAATCAAATTATTGGCTTAGGAATGCAACAAAAACAATCATGGGGTGTGCAATTGATAGAAAATAAGTCATTTTTGGGTGAACTACTCCTACTCCTTTAAGAGAAGTTCCACTGCTCCTCAAAAGGACAACTTTATTTTCCATCCTCGATGACGAGCCTACTATTATTATTGCATGTGGAATAACTGCAAGCCAATGTTCAGAGGCATTGTCAGTATTTGTCTTAATTTCTTGAGTTCCTATTTATTTTATTGCCAATAATTCAACTGTAAGCCAGTGTTTTTAAGACATATTGTCTTTTATTGCTATGCAATAAATAGTAAAAAGAAATTATACATGCATACATAATAATACAAAAGCTAATAATAAAATCAAATGAAAATAGAAAAGTTAATGTCGAGACCTGTCTTGTTTTAGTAGTGCTGATGATGTCATGAAAAACTGTATTTGGTTAGGTCAAAGCTATGCTAAATCCACCCTTGCCCACTATTAGCTAATATCCGATGACTAGGTCACTTGTGTTGCGCCATAAAAAACAAACGCAACAAACCAAAACAACACAAAAGGCACTGGTCTGGTTCTCCTGGTTTTACTAAGACAGGGTTCAAATCCCTGTGGTGCCCTGCTCATGGTTTGCGTTGCATTTCCATTTCCATGGTGGATTAGAAGCGACTATAGTCCACATAGCACTTCAAACCTATTTGAGAATAGCCGATCTGTAGATCGGCTAGCTATTTTCAAACAGCAATGCAGCTCTCCGGGGAAAAGCTCATTGTGCGTATATGAGCATGAGCGCGAGAAATGTGTTTGGATTAGGGGTTGTAATATTATTAATTTTAAATTGTATTTCCATATGCTGTATTTACTTTGCTCATTTCTTTTCTTGTGTACCTCATTTTTAATGTATATTCCATTCCGTCTCCCTTTGAGAACGGTGAGAAAGCACTATACTGTTTGTTTACGGTGAGAAAGCACTATACTGTTTGTTGACGGTGAGAAAGCACTATACTCTTTGCTGACTGTGAGAAAGCACTATACTGTTTGTTGACGGTGAGAAAGCACTATACTGTTTGTTGACGGTGAGAAAGCACTATACTGTTTGTTGACGGTGAGAAAGCACTATACTGTTTGTTGACGGTGAGAAAGCACTATACTGTTTGTTGACGGTGAGAAAGCACTATACTGTTTGTTGACGGTGAGAAAGCACTATATTGTTTGTTGACGGTGAGAAGGCACTATACTGTTTGTTGAAGGTGAGAAAGCACTATACTGTTTGTTGAAGGTGAGAAAGCACTATACTGTTTGAAGGTGAGAAAGCACTATACTGTTTGGTGAAGGTGAGAAAGCACTATACTGTTTGTTGACGGTGAGAAGGCACTATACTGTTTGTTGAAGGTGAGAAAGCACTATACTGTTTGTTGAAGGTGAGAAAGCACTATACTGTTTGAAGGTGAGAAAGCACTATACTGTTTGTTGACGGTGAGAAAGCACTATACTGTTTGTTTACGGTGAGAAAGCACTATCCTGTTTGTTTACGGTGAGAAAGCACTGTACTGTTTGTTGACGGTGAGAAAGCACTGTACTGTTTGTTGACGGTGAGAAAGCACTATACTGTTTGTTTACGGTGAGAAAGCACTATACTGTTTGTTCACGGTGAGAAAGCACTATACTGTTTGTTGACGGTGAGAAAGCACTGTACTGTTTGTTGGCGGTGAGAAAGCACTATACTGTTTGTTGACGGTGAGAAAGCACTGTACTAATAATAAAATCAAATGAAAATAGAAAAGTTAATGTCGAGATCTGTCTTGTTTTAGTAGTGCTGATGATGTCATGATAAACTGTATTTGGTTAGGTCAAAGCTATGCTAAATCCACCCTTGCCCACTATTAGCTAATATCCGATGACTAGGTCACTTGTGTTGCGCCATAAAAAACAAACGCAACAAACCAAAACAACACAAAAGGCACTGGTCTGGTTCTCCTGGTTTTACTAAGACAGGGTTCAAATCCCTGTGGTGCCCTGCTCATGGTTTGCGTTGCATTTCCATTTCCATGGTGGATTAGAAGTGATTATAGTCCACATAGCACTTTAAACCTATTTGAGAATAGCCGATCTGTAGATCGGCTAGCTATTTTCACACAGCAATGCTGCTCTCCGGGGAAAAGCTCATTGTGCGTATATGAGCATGAGCGCGAGAAATGTGTTTGGATTAGGGGTTGTAATATTATTAATTCTAAATTGTATTTCCATATGCTGTATTTATTATGCAGGCAATTTAGAGTTGATTGGTAGTACCATTTGTAGCGACCTTTTTTGGTCCCTAACATTCATCAAGCTCTGGACTTAGTCAATTTATTTTTTCACCATTGGGTCACTACCGAAACGAAAGTTGGTCACTACCGAAACGAAAGTTAAATCTGAAAAAATCACTAAGTGTGGAGGCCAAAATCGTCCCCCCAAAAACCTGTTAGGAGTACGTTTCAGGCAATTTAGAGTTTATTGGTAGTACCATTTGTAGTGATTTTTTTTGGTCCTTAGCATTAATCGAGCTCTGGACTTAGTCAATTTATTTTTTAACCATTGGGTCACTACCGAAACGAAATTCGGTCACTACCGAAACGAAAGTTAAATCCGAAAAAAATCACTAAGTGTGGAGGCCAAAAACCTGTTAGGAGTATGTTTAAGGCAATTTAGAGTTGATTGGTAGTACCATTTGTAGTGACTTTTTTTGGTCTGTGGTCTGGTCATATGAATGACTTCTTAGTCTATTTTTAGAGGTAAGAAAAATAAAAGCACCTAATAACAACATATTAATTTTTATTAAGCAAAAAGGTAGGCAGAAGTATAATGTGTCATGACGTTAGCACGGAATAGCTGGTGTACAATTTATGGTACAGTTCTGTGGTAATGAGAGGTAATTTGTTCCTAATAACAACAAAATATTTTTTATTAAGCAAAAAGGTAGGCAGAAGTATAATGGGTCATGAAGTTAGCCCAGAATGGCTGATGTACAATTTACAGTACAGTTCTGTTGAAATTAGATGTAAAGTAACTTGAAGTAAGTGGAAATAACATTAAATAAAGGCCTAATAAAGAACACATTGTTCTAACGAAACCTTTATAGTACACTAGCCTAACATCACATCGTGTAGTTAGTAGTTGCGGGGTTGTAATGTGACGGTCAAGTAAGTGGAAATAACATATTAATAGGCTTTGTTAGGTCTTATTATGCTTATTATGCTCTAGGAATTATGTTCCATAATTAGCGTATAACTGTGTTTGTTTGTTTCTGTCTAATAGCAGAGAACACCATTTCTAATAACGCCTTTTGTTACGTTTCATTCAATTTCTAATTAAAACAATTAAGGGATAATAGTGGAAAATAAGGGTATAACAACGTTTGTTTCTTTCTAATAAAAAAAACATTATTGCTAATAAGAAACACATTATTTATATTTATTTACATAACGGCTTATTATGTCAAATTAGTGTACCGTAAATTGTGCTGCGACCTATTAATATATGTCGTCTCTGTCGTGTGGAAACCTCATGTCCATGTCCAAAACTGTTACTTTTCAGGATTCAAATTCAAAAACAGCAAAAGTGTTTGCTGTTTTTCTCTGACGCTGTAGTATGTTCAAGTAGGGCATTGATTTACGAAAATAAAGAGATAAGAGGTTTCTGCCCAACAACAGCGATATATTAAGGTGATGCAATCAATAGTGTTTTTCCAGTTATTTGGGGGCCCACTTGCAATATCCTCAAGGACCACCAGTGGGCCCCGGCCAACAAGTTGAGAATCGCTGGCTTAACTTATTGGCCTTGCTGTGTGTTGTTGTGAGCTGGTGTCCATATAATGTAGGGATGGCATGATAATTGTTATCGTTTATCGTGATACAAAAACGCTCACAATAATCTTATTTTAGAGATTTAAATTTATCGTGGAATTGTCCTCCGTCATATACTACGATGAATTAGCTTTTGTTGAGCTGCAAATTCAGTACCACTTGTCTTAAACCCTCTATACTTGATAAAACAGATGCATTTGGTACGCTCTTATTGTACTCTACACAAATCGATTTGCCAAAAATGGCGAACGTTCCCCCCAGATTAGGCATGCTGGGGGTTCAAGTGGTTAACTAAAGTGCCATTTTAAGTTTTAAGCATATTTTGATTATCACGATAATGTTGTTAATCGCAATTATTTTTGCCACAATAATCATGATACATTCTAATCATGACATGTACTTTTCATATCGTCCCATCCCTAATCTCATGCTCCATTTGACCCTCCCTCATCGTGAACAAGATCCCCAGATACTTGAACTCTTGGGGCAGCAACTCACTCCTCCAGACCCGCAGGGTCTTTCAGACAGAGAAACATGGCCTCAGGTGGAATTCTGATGCCCCCAAACCAGACACTCTCCTCCTCCGCCTTGAGATCACGTCCATGAACATCATCAACTGAATGGGTTGTAAGGCCCTGGCGACCCTGGCAGAGCCCACTGAAAACATGTTTGGCTTACAGTAGCTACAGTACATCCAACTGTTGTCTTCCAACTTCTTAACAACTTAAACCCCTTTATACTTAAAGAGGTGGTGCCATGGTTTTGCACTTTTTCTGTTTTTCATGTGTCTATGAGGTTGATAGAACTTCATTAAGCCCCCTGGTGGTGTTTTTATGGTGTTTTATGTCTTCTCTGACTATTTTGAGTTTCTACCTGGAGGCTGAAACCTTGAGGGTCAAACGTGCCAATAGAAAAACAGCCCTTTATTGACATAGTAAAAATATACCCACCCCCTCATTATCATAACACAACAGGTGTGGCCATGAGGAGGAGGGACTAGGACAGGTAGGTGGTGCTAAGGTGGTGGAGGAGGTGCTAAGGTGAGAACCAGGTATACTTAATTAACTGGAGGCGTGTCCACATAAAAACATAATTTCAACTATTTCTAGCTCACAAGCTCACAACGCTTGTAGGTCGGCTATTTTTCATCAAATGTTCCCCTGTTATCACGTGCCCACAATAGGCAACCGCAAATAGTTGCCTTGACAAGATCCAATCTGGATTTTGCCACCTCAGAGCCGGCCATTCCATTAGGCAGAGTAGGCAATTGCCTAGGGCGCCATGAGGCTGGGGGGCACCCACCAAGCCTGGATTTGTAAAAAAAAAAAAAAAAAAAAAAAAAAGAATAGAAAAATATATGAGCCATTCTACCGAATTGGTTCAAATTCAGAGTTGGAAATTGTGTGAAATTTTATTCTATTTTGGAAAGACCATATTCACGTTGCACCAGATCTAAGGGACACAGATTCAGTAAAAGTACAGTCAATTATCATATTGTATTTTCATAATCTTTTGGAATATCTTTCCTCTCCCAAAATGTGTCACTACCGAAACATGTAGAATTACCTTAGAATAAAGATACTTATATGAATGTATTAATTATTTTTTTCATCCTCCCCTGTACAGACTATTTCTAAAAATGAATGTAGGTGGTTTCTACAATTAAATACATTAAAATGAATATTCTAACTGATTTTTTAATATTGAATTCTTAAGATTTATCAAAATTAAATGCTATATTTCTTTGTAAAATGTATAAAGTTGATTATATTGATTTCAGAATTAATGATAGTTGAAATTACACATACACCTAACCAATCATTATCATAAAATATTGGTTGATAACTCACTATCTTTGATTTTTGACAAAATAACTGGTGTTTCGGTTGTGACTGCACTATTTCGGTAGTGACTGTATTGTTACGGTAGTGACCATAGTATTTTGTTTACAAGGCTGTGCCATAGTCACTTAACTCTTTTTGCTAAACATTCATTGTTGACATAACACATACACCTAACCAATCATTATCATAAAATATTGGTTGATAACTCACCATCTTTGATTTTTGACAACATAACTGGTGTTTCGGTAGTGACTGTATTGTTACGGTAGTGACCATAGTATTTTGTTTACAAGGCGGTGCCATAGTCACTTAACTCTTTTAGCTAAATATTCACTCATAACAATGTTATGAGTGAATATGTTTGCTTTATGTTAGAAATAGAAAAATGATCAATAAAATATAGTAATTCATTATTGAAGCAATAACAATAGGTCTCATCTTCCATATAAATGTATTTGGAAGGACAAACAATATTTGCAATTAATATTGAAATTAAGTATTTTGTAACTGAAACACTTGACTAAAACATTTACAAGTCACTTGAGAATGCATCAATATTTTCACAGATTTGGCTTTTCGAACAATGCTTTAGACACTGCTGGGCTTCTTTGGACATGCCTCTGAGTGACTTTCTCAGGTGGATGGATTAAGATGATGACCGTGTCCATGGTGCACAGTACCATATATTGTCCTCCATTCGCAGCTGTAAAAGAAGCGTGGATGGATTGTGGATAGTACAAATAAGTTGATGAATGCTCAGTGTACTGTACCTTTGTTAGTGGGCAGCTCTTTTGGAAGGATTGCGCTTATTCTGCATATTATGTTACTCTTCCACGTAGATGAGCTTGACTTTAAGAGGTAGGAGTGTGTTATAAAGGGCTTTAACTGTGGGCTTGTCGGACTCGTACCCCTAGCTACTTGTGATTCTGCAGTTAGCTTCATGGTGGCATAAGCAGGCCCTTTTCTGTGACCAGCTTCCAGGTACCTAACTCCAATTTACAGCAGTGAATCCCATCTGGAAGGTTCTTTCCTTGATATTGAACGGTCGCCCATCACTGATGAAGAAGTTTTTGGGTGTTTGGATTGTTGTCCTTCAGGAACTAAATAATTGGTTGAAGTTGAACACAAATGGCAGGATGGTCATGTTTCATGGAAGGCGATAAGACATTGTGAGTGTACCATATGTCGTGTACACAGACACACATATGTGGTGTACATAGACAACACTTCTAGCCCACATCTTTGTATCACAGCTTTTGTTGTGACACTGATCTCCTCTACTTCTCATAGTAGAGAAGATCGAATGCTCATGCATTCCTTTTTCATAGTCCTCTGTCTTCATGAGCCACAGGTACCACCATGTGACTCCAGTCCCTGATGTGCTTGAGGTGTGTTGGAGTGACTTCCTATACATGAGACGTTAGCCTGTGTGTCACAGCGTAGGTCTTCTGCAACTTTGCTCAAGCTCTTCAAGTTAATAACTACTGTCTGATCACCTTCGGCGCTAGGTCGTGTGGAAGCCCAACAAAACTGCTCCATCTCCTTTGCCTGTCTCCCTCTGCCCCACTTTTTACATTTTGTTTTGGCATTTAGGTGTTTTATCTCTCCCTGCAAAACCACATGATGAAATAGAATGTAGCCTACATGTTACAATTATGTACATGCAGAAATGATGTGTTCGGTAGTGACAATCCTTAAAAATACACACTGATTTTCAGACTTTGGAAGACATTTAGGCTACTTCTGACTGAAGTAAACTAGCTACTCACCAGGTGGCCATGATGAACAGGAAGTATATGTCATTTCTTAGTGGAAAGTGTGGGAGTGTGGCTAAAACCAGGCTCCACCTATGGACTAAAACTCGTGTTTCGGTAGTGACATGAAAACATGGGACAGCTTTTTTTATATAATGTTTTTTAATTTAAAGAAAATCCACAAAATCAATCTTAATATTTCAACTTCCCTTCAAGATAAATATAAAGGATGTATTTAAAAACAAAATGTAATAAATTGACAAAAATCATTTAGATATTGTTTTCATGAATTGAAATT
The DNA here is from genome assembly GCF_963454915.1 of Gymnoscopelus microlampas. NCBI lineage: Eukaryota > Metazoa > Chordata > Actinopteri > Myctophiformes > Myctophidae > Gymnoscopelus > Gymnoscopelus microlampas. The sequence goes on along the minus strand of NC_139945.1, from coordinate 26,032,927 downwards.
TAGGAGTTAGGGGTTGGGACAGCCACCTCCCAATATGAAGTAACATATAAAGTATATTTTTTTATATATTACATTTCGAACCCACGACACGCTGTCATGCTGGATTACCAATTTATGTGGTATGTGCCTGGACCGCTAGGCCAGCGGACGCCAGAATCACAGGAATTTTACTGTGTTCTACCCAGGGGCGCCGATTTATGGGTGCTCTTCATTTCCCCTGGGTGCTTTAGCCCAGAGGCACCCACAGTATTGGCGCCCTTGGTTCTATCTTCTCGGTTTTTCACTCTCTTATTGTTTACAAACATTAGTGTGTGTGTGCGTATTCAGGGTGCAAAACCACTTTAAAAGAAACACACACAGCTGAGATTAATACACTGTTTGATTAAAGTCAGCTAGAGCCATGAGCTATGTGATGGTGATCACGTTACCTCAAGTGTCTCAAACTAAAGATATTTAGACCTTTATGGCTAGAAGGATGCATTACTAATAATGTAAAGAGTGCTGCGTTCATCTCAAACAGAAACTGTTCAATAATTGCAATGGTAGGCTACAGTACAGTATAACATACTGTAGGCCTAAATAGGCATGCGTGCACATGCAACAGCCACCCATGTGAATGGCAACGAGCCAACGACATGCATAATACTATCAGCACAGCACAAAAGTCGCATTTCTTTGACATAAGACTTTCAGAGGTCTTTTAACTCCAGTTTGTTGCCTAGCTAACTTCAGCTATAATGTATGGTTCTAGCCACTGTATAACACTGTAGCCTTTTACTGCATCTACATTATACACTATACAGCATTAGCTCTTCAGTTCACAGTAACATTGTTGCTGTCGGTCACAAACCTTGTATCTTTTTCTCCATAAATTAATGACCTATTTCTTACATTTCTGATCATGAACAATCCAGCTTTCTCCGCTCTTAAGCTTGCCATGGGTTCAAGCTCTGCAATTTGTCTCTGCATGGTTTCCACAACAATAGGCTTTTGAAACTTTTGAAAATTTGATATGCAATTTTCTTTCAGTACTTTGAATAGTTTACCTGACAGGTGTCTTGCTTCCACCGCTCGCAAAGTGCTTCCAATCATTGTATGGCCTTAATTGAGCAATTTGACCTGCTGTGGTACAGTCATGGGCAAAAGACTGACAAAAGACACTCTCTCTCTCTCTCTCTCTCTCTCTCTCTCTCTCTCTGCGTACATGACAGGAGATTACTCTATTGAGAATAAAACACCATGCTATCTACTTAGCTAACGGCCAATGCAAATTCATTCATATTAATTAGTCTAATAGTTTTGTTTTAAATTTTGCAATTTTTGTATTCTTTAAATAACCTTATTTAGTTAACTGTCTGTGGTGAAACGATAGTGCTCTCACTGCTTCCACTGTTGTAAGACCTCAAAAAGCTGTCAGACAGCATTAACTCATTCACAATGCAGCCTCCATGGTCATAACCAGGGACGTGCTGGACCCCTAATTCAGCCTGGGAATGGAGAGGCTCTCAAGGGGTTCCAGGGGGTCCCCAGCAAGATTTTTTGATACAGCATCACACTAATTAGAACCACTTTATCCATATTGTATACGTTTTGGCAGATATACAAGCTCACAACGCGTCACTTTGTGCCACGCTACGAGCTTGTACAGCTGCTTTTGAACATTTAAAAAGAAAAATCATAATTTAGATATTTTGTGGAGATGGGGGAGATCAACTTGGCAAGAAAAAGTTTGAGAACTACTGCTAGGGTTGCTTCCATTGTAAGCAGACCGATGGGCTTAAACAGTTTCTGCTAAACTATTGTTTTTCCGTTTCGGTAGTGACACTACCGAAACGAAAAAAAAATTGTTCCCCCAAAAACCTGTTAGGAGTACGTATCAGGCAATTTAGAGTTGATTGGTAATACTTTGTAGTGACTTTTTTTTTCGTCCCTAACATTCATCGATCTCTGGACTTAGTCAATTTTCTTTTTACCGAAACAATTTTCTTTTTACCGAAACGAAAGTTTCGGTAAAAAAAGATTATAATACTCAGGGCATGACTAATTCCTGGAACTGAAGAGACAGTAATGGTTTAGTCAGTACCATAGTATTTATACATCAATATAAATACACTTTTAACCTGCAATCAGCAGACACCGCAGGGAATTGAACCCCATCCCAGTAAACCAGGGGTTCCATACCAGCGTCCTTTGCTTCACTTATTATTTAACTTTCGTTTCGGTAGTGACCAACTTTCGTTTCGGTAGTGACCCAATGGTGAAAAAATAAATGTACTAAGTCCAGAGCTCGATGAATGTTAGGGACCAAAAAAAGTCACTACAAAGTGTACTACCAATCAACTCTAAATTGCCTGAAACGTACTCTTAACAGGTTTGCGGGGAGACAATTTTGTCCTCCACACTTAGTGATTTTTTCGGATTTAACTTTCGTTTCATAGTGACCAACTTTTGTTTCGGTAGTGAGCCAATGGTGAAAAAAAAGTCCAGAGCTCGATGAATGTTAGGGACCAAAAAAAGTCACTAGAAAGTGTACTACCAATCAACTCTAAATTGCCTGAAACGTACTCCTAACAGGTTTTCGGGGGGACGATTTTGCCTCCACACTTAGTGATTTTTTCGGATTTAACTTTCGTTTCGGTAGTGACCCAATGGTGAAAAAATGAATTTACTAAGTCGAGAGCTCGATGAATGTTAGGGACCAAAATTAGTCAATAGAAAGTGTACTACCAATCAACTCTAAATTGCCTGAAACGTACTCCTAACAGGTTTTCGGGGGGACGATTTTGGCCTCCACACTTAGTGATTTTTTCGGATTTAACTTTTGTTTCGGTAGTGACCAACTTTCGTTTCGGTAGTGAGCCAATGGTGAAAAAATAAATGTACTAAGTCCAGAGCTCGATGAATGTTAGGGACCAAAAAAAGTCACCAGAAAGTGTACTACCAATCAACTCTAAATTGCCTGAAACGTACTCCTAACAGGTTTTCGGGGGGACGATTTTGCCTCCACACTTAGTGATTTTTTCGGATTTAACTTTCGTTTCGGTAGTGACCCAATGGTGAAAAAATAAATTTACTAAGTCGAGAGCTCGATGAATGTTAGGGACCAAAATTAGTCAATAGAAAGTGTACTACCAATCAACTCTAAATTGCCTGAAACGTACTCCTAACAGGTTTTCGGGGGGACGATTTTGGCCTCCACACTTAGTGATTTTTTCGGATTTAACTTTTGTTTCGGTAGTGACCAACTTTCGTTTCGGTAGTGACCCAATGGTGAAAAAATGAATTTACTAAGTCGAGAGCTCGATGAATGTTAGGGACCAAAATTAGTCAATAGAAAGTGTACTACCAATCAACTCTAAATTGCCTGAAACGTACTCCTAACAGGTTTTCGGGGGGACGATTTTGGCCTCCACACTTAGTGATTTTTTCGGATTTAACTTTTGTTTCGGTAGTGACCAACTTTCGTTTCGGTAGTGAGCCAATGGTGAAAAAATAAATGTACTAAGTCCAGAGCTCGATGAATGTTAGGGACCAAAAAAAGTCACCAGAAAGTGTACTACCAATCAACTCTAAATTGCCTGAAACGTACTCCTAACAGGTTTTCGGGGGGACGATTTTGCCTCCACACTTAGTGATTTTTTCGGATTTAACTTTCGTTTCGGTAGTGACCCAATGGTGAAAAAATAAATTTACTAAGTCGAGAGCTCGATGAATGTTAGGGACCAAAATTAGTCGATAGAAAGTGTACTACCAATCAACTCTAAATTGCCTGAAACGTACTCCTAACAGGTTTTCGGGGGGACGATTTTGGCCTCCACACTTAGTGATTTTTTCGGATTTAACTTTTGTTTCGGTAGTGACCAACTTTCGTTTCGGTAGTGACCCAATGGTGAAAAGATAAATTTACTAAGTCCAGAGCTCGATGAATGTTAGGGACCAAAAAAAGTCACTACAAAGTGTACTACCAATCAACTCTAAATTGCCTGAAACGTACTCCTAACAGGTTTTCGGGGGGACGATTTTGGCCTCCACACTTAGTGTTTTTTTCGGATTTAACTTTCGTTTCGGTAGTGACAAACTTTCGTTTCGGTAGTGACACAATGGTGAAAAAATAGATATACTAAGTCCAGAGCTCGATGAATGTTAGGGACCAAAAAAAGTCACTACAAAGTACTACCAATCAACTCTAAATTGCCTGAAACGTACTCCTAACAGGTTTTTGGGGGGACGATTTTGGCCTCCACACTTAGTGATTTTTTCGGATTTAACTTTCGTTTCGGTAGTGACAAACTTTCGATCAACTAGTGACAAACTTTCGAGCTCTGGACTTAGTAAAAAAAAAATCACCAAGAACCTTGGCCTTTAGTCTTGGGACTCAAGGCCCAAAAGAGAAATTTGGGTAGCACTTTACAATAATGACCCGTTATAAAGCATTTATAAACATTTATAAGTAGTTTGTAGACTATTAACAAATCATTAACAACCTGTTTGTTAACATTCGTAAATGATTACTAAAACCTTTATAACTACAGTTACAAATCATTTGTAAAGTATTAGTAAGTAGTGAACTATTCATGAATAAGCCATTTATATACATCTGTAAAAGATTATTAAATCATTTGTAACGACCCATTCTAAAGCATTTATAAACATTTATAAGCAGTTTGTAGACTATTAACAAATCATTAACAACCTGTTTATTGACATTCGTAAATGATTACTAAAACCTTTATAACTACGGTTACAAATCATCTATAAAGGTATTAGTAACTATTCATGAATAAGCCATGTATAATACATCTGTAAATGATTATTAAATCATTTGTAACTGATGTTACATAATATATACAAGCTATTGGTAGCTTGTTCATGTTTAACATATGCTTTGTTAAACATTCCCAAAGTATCTATAAATCCTTAGTACATGTTATTATGTGCCCTATAGTAAAGTGAAGACAGTTCATCATTTACAACTGTCTGTTAATGTGTTTGTTCATGTTTAACATGCTTTGTAAAACATTCCTAAAATATCTATAAATCCTTTGTACATGTTATTATGTGCCCTACAGTAAAGTGAAGACAGTTCATCATTTATGACTGTCTGTTAATGTGGACTTTCTCCTTACCTGTTGCAAACTACCTGGCTTTCATGAATGCAGACACCAAACAATTACTAGAATTATCATTCATGTTAAGCAAATGATGCGTAAGACATTCGTAAAGAGTATGTAAACCATTTGTGGTGTTAGGGACCAAAAAAGTCACTACAAAGTACTACCAATCAACACTAAATTGCCTGAAACGTACTCCTAAAAGGTTTTTGGGGGGACGATTTTGGCCTCCACACTTAGTGATTATTTCGGATTTAACTTTCGTTTCGGTAGTTTGATTACAAGATGTAAGTTGTGTAAAAAATAATCTACTATACAACTATACTAAGTTGTTATTTGTTTGTTTAAGTCAGGCTATACTCTACTCAGAGTCATAAGTTTACAAAATGTACTAAAGTACAGTGAACGTCTGTGCGGTTTGTCTTCATCACTGAAAATAACGTACATGTAAACTGATGTCATGTGCAGTTGGGGTGAAGAAACACAACCATTTCACTCCTAATAATACCTATTTGATTTGACATCCTGACTTGCTGCTGTAGCTGAGGCTTGAACCTGTTACCTGCGGCTCACTAGTCAGTGACTCTATCCATTCACCTACAGCTGTTTCCTTGGAATCTGCGGTTCTGAAACGTTTTGTTGTCAACCCCCCAAATTGACATGTATTTGGGCAGTGGACCCCAATGTGAAAAGATGTAGTGTCAGGGCCCCCCATGAAAAATATTTATATTTATGCTGTAACACATTTTTTTAAAGTTATTTGTCTTGTTTGTTGTTCAAGTCAAAGCACCAGGAAGGCTGTAGTTGTCAGCCATCTGTTAGCTCAATGGGTTGAGACGCAGTATTCATGATCCAGAGGCCATGAGTTCAAATCCCATTGATGTCTTTCCAATGATTCTTTCCTTTGCAGACTGGCTTCCAGAAGATCAACTGAAAACTACCAGGAAGGCTATATTTGTCATCCAACTGTTAGCTCAATGGGTTGAGACGCAGTATACATGATCCAGAGGCCATGAGTTCAAATCCCATTGATGTCTTTCCTATGATTCTTTCCTTTGCAGACTGGCTTCCAGAAGATCAACTGAAAACTACCAGGAAGGCTGTACTTGTCAGCCATCTGTTAGCTCAATGGGTTGAGACGCAGTATTCATGATCCAGAGGCCATGAGTTCAAATCCCATTGATGTCTTTCCTATGATTCTTTCCTTTGCAGACTGGCTTCCAGAAGATCAACTGAAAACTACCAGGAAGGCTGTACTTGTCAGCCATCTGTTAGCTCAATGGGTTGAGACGCAGTATTCATGATCCAGAGGCCATGAGTTCAAATCCCACTGGTGTCTTTACTGTGATGCTTCCCTTTGCAGACTAACTTCTAGAAAAACAAGTTAAAACCACCAGAAAACCTGTAACTCTCAGCCAACAGCATAGCTCAACTGGTAGAGCGTCTGTCCAATAACATGACTTGACTTGACTTGACTTGAGTGGGTTCGATTCCCACTCGAGTCAAGTGTCCCAGGTAACTTGGGGCAACGGATTTCAATTTATCCGTTGCCCCAAGGTCCGTTGCCCCAAGTTACCTGGGACACTTGACTCGAGTGGGAATCGAACCCACTCAAGTCAAGTCAAGTCATGTTATTGGACAGACGCTCTACCAGTCGAGCTATGCTGTTGGCTGAGAGTTACAGGTTTCCTGGTGGTTTTAACTTGTTTTTCTAGAAGTTAGTCTGCAAAGGGAAGCATCACTAAGGATATCAGTCAATTTATCCGTTGCCCCAAGATACCGGGGACACTTGACTCGAGTAGGAATCGAACCCACTCAAGTCAAGTCATGTTATTGGACAGACGCTCTACCAGTTGAGCTATGCTGTAGGCTGAGAGTTACAGGTTTCCTGGTGGTTTTAACTTGTTTTTCTAGAAGTTAGTCTGCAAAGGGAAGCATCACTAAGGATATCAGTCAATTTATCCGTTGCCCCAAGTTACCGGGGACACTTGACTCGAGTGGGAATCGAACCCACTCAAGTCAAGTCAAGTCATGTTATTGGACAGACGCTCTACCAGTTGAGCTATGCTGTTGGCTGAGAGTTACAGGTTTTCTGGTGGTTTTAACTTGTTTTTCTAGAAGTTAGTCTGCAAAGGGAAGCATCACTAAGGATATCAGTCAATTTATCCGTTGCCCCAAGTTACCGGGGACACTTGACTCGAGTGGGAATCGAACCCACTCAAGTCAAGTCAAGTCATGTTATTGGACAGACGCTCTACCAGTTGAGCTATGCTGTTGGCTGAGAGTTACAGGTTTTCTGGTGGTTTTAACTTGTTTTTCTAGAAGTTAGTCTGCAAAGGGAAGCATCACTAAGGATATCAGTCAATTTATCCGTTGCCCCAAGTTACCGGGGACACTTGACTCGAGTGGGAATCGAACCCACTCAAGTCAAGTCAAGTCATGTTATTGGACAGACGCTCTACCAGTTGAGCTATGCTGTTGGCTGAGAGTTACAGGTTTTCTGGTGGTTTTAACTTGTTTTTGTAGAAGTTAGTCTGCAAAGGGAACCATCACAGTAAAGACACCAGTGGGATTTGAACTCATGGCCTATGGATCATGAATACTGCGTCTCAACCCATTGAGCTAACAGATGGCTGACAAGTACAGCCTTCCTGGTAGTTTTCAGTTGATCTTCTGGAAGCCAGTCTGCAAAGGAAAGAATCATAGGAAAGACATCAATGGGATTTGAACTCATGGCCTCTGGATCATGAATACTGCGTCTCAACCCATTGAGCTAACAGATGGCTGACAAGTACAGCCTTCCTGGTAGTTTTCAGTTGATCTTCTGGAAGCCAGTCTGCAAAGGAAAGAATCATAGGAAAGACATCAATGGGATTTGAACTCATGGCCTCTGGATCATGTATACTGCGTCTCAACCCATTGAGCTAACAGTTGGATGACAAATATAGCCTTCCTGGTAGTTTTCAGTTGATCTTCTGGAAGCCAGTCTGCAAAGGAAAGAATCATTGGAAAGACATCAATGGGATTTGAACTCATGGCCTCTGGATCATGAATACTGCGTCTCAACCCATTGAGCTAACAGATGGCTGACAACTACAGCCTTCCTGGTGCTTTGACTTGAACAACAAACAAGACAAATAACTTTAAAAAATGTGTTACAGCATAAATATAAATATTTTTCATGGGGGGCCCTGACACTACATCTTTTCACATTGGGGTCCACTGCCCAAATACATGTCAATTTGGGGGGTTGACAACAAAACGTTTCAGAACCGCAGATTCCAAGGAAACAGCTGTAGGTGAATGGATAGAGTCACTGACTGTGAGCCGCAGGTAACAGGTTCAAGCCTCAGCTACAGCAGCAAGTCAGGATGTCAAATCAAATAGGTATTATTAGGAGTGAAATGGTTGTGTTTCTTCACCCCAACTACACATGACATCAGTTTACATGTACGTTATTTTCAGTGATGAAGACAAACCGCACAGACGTTCACTGTACTTTAGTACATTTTGTAAACTTATGACTCTGAGTAGAGCATAGCCTGACTTAAACAAACAAATAACAACTTAGTATAGTCAGACTTTTTTTTACACAACTTACATTTTATAAATCTTGACTCTGACTCAGTCAGACTTTTGTTTCCTTTAATTTTCTGACATGATGTTAATCAGAGTGCCATAGCAGAGTGGGCCTGCCTGGTGAACCAGAGGTCCTGGATGTCCTGGGTACGGTTCCAGGTCAAGTCAACAATGTGGCAATCTTAGAGTGATTTGAGGCTTGGTTCATTATGTGATGGGATGAACTGGACACCATATTCTCAGTAGCCTACACTATTTAATGGGAAACTGCAACTCAGTAACTGTTGTTTACACACAAACATTGACTGTATTGACCTCAGAGATGACTTCTGTGTACTTATACTGTATATTATTCAACTCATCATGAGCAGAGCTTTCATTAGAGCCTAATAAGAAGGCTCTGTGACGATTTTGAAAGAAAAACCTTTTGGAGCTCATAATTGGCAGCCATCTTGCATTTGAAGGTCAACAATAGGTCAAATCATTACATAAACACCAAATATGTATTCCTTGACCAAAATAAGCTCTGAAACCATGTATTGTGCATCTTTGTAGGTCAAACCATTAAAAAGTTCATTTTCACGGTCGCCATTTTGGATTTTGGTCTCTCAAAAACCTTCCCCGCCCCTTTTAAAAATACACCCCGGCTAAATTTGTTTAATAACCCTCCTAGATGACAAATCCATTGAGAAACGGACCTTCGCTCTCCACGGTCACGGAAGTGTCACAGATGACCCAACTATTGTGTCACTACTGAAACAAAGTTAAATCCGAAAAAAGTGTGGAGGCCAAAAAAAAAATGGTTCCCCCAAAAACCTGTTAGGAGTACGTTTCAGGCAATTTAAAGTTGATTGGTAGTGACTTTTTTTTTGGTCCCTAACATTCATCGAGCTCTGGACTTAGTAATTTTTTTTTCGTTTCGGTAGTGACACCATCGTGTCACTACCGAAACTAAGTTAAATCCGAAAAAATCACTAAGTGTGGAGGCCAAAATTATTCCCCCAAAAACCTGTTAGGAGTACGTTTCAGGCAATTTAAAGTTGATTGGTAGTGACTTTTTTTGGTCCCTAACATTCATCGAGCTCTGGACTTAGTACATTTTTTTCACCAATGTGTCACTACCGAAACGTTTTTGTGTCACTACCGAAACGAAAGTTAAATCCAAAAAAATCACTAAGTGTAGAGGCCAAAATCGTCCCCCAAAAACTTTGTAGTGGAGTACATTTTTTTTTTCACTTTTGTGTCACTACCGAAACGTTTTTGTGTCACTACCGAAACGAAAGTTAAATCCGAAAAAATCACTAAGTGTGGAGGCCAAAATCGTCCCCCCAAAAACCTGTTAGGAGTACGTTTCAGGCAATTTAGAGTTGATTGGTAGTACTTTGTAGTGGAGTATTTTCTTTTTTTCACCATTGTGTCACTACCGAAACGTTTTTGTGTCACTACCGAAACGAAAGTTAAGTCCGAAAAAATCACTAAGTGTGGAGGCAAAAATCGTCCCCCCAAAAACCTGTGAGGAGTACGTTTCAGGCAATTTCGAATTGATTGGTAGTACTTTGTAGTGGAGTAATTTTTTTTTTCACCATTGTGTCACTACCAAAACGTTTTTGTGTCACTACCGAAACGAAAGTTAAATCTAAAAAAAATCACTAAATGTAGAGGCCAAAATCGTCCCCCCAAAACTTTGTAGTGGAGTAAAACATTTTTTCACCACTACCGAAACGTTTTTGTGTCACCACCGAAACGAATCACTAAGTTTGGAGGCCAAAATCGTCCCCCCAAAAACCTGTTAGGAGTACGTTTCAGGCAATTTAGAGTTGATTGGTAGTACTATAGTGACTTTTTTTGGTCCCTAACATTCATCTTTATGTTTATCTTCATCTTTTTGTTTATTCATCTTTATCTTAGAGCTTTATCTAATCTTTCAATGAAGAATGTGCAAGAGACCTAAAAAAGTATTAACCATGGTGGAGCAGTGGTTAAGATACAGGCCTTGCACACAGATGGTCCTGAGTTCAAAACCAACAAGGAATATTTTCCAACTTTTACGTGGCTGTTTCACATTTATCTAACCTTTCAATGAAGAACATGCAAGTGAACAGAATTAGGATGTATTACAGTGGTGCAGTGATTGAGATACAGGGCTTATAACCAGAAGGTTGCTGGTTCAAATCCAACAAGGACATTTTTTGAACTTTTACCTGACTCCTGCACCTTTATCTATTATTATTAATATACAGGGCTTACAACTGGAAGCTTCCCAGTTCAAATCCAAGGTGGACATTTTTCCAACTTTTACCTGACTCTTGCAAATCCCACACATGCTGATTTGATTTCCAGGATTTGATCTCCAGGATTTGAGTCTTGAGTCCCAAGACTCGAGACCCAAAAGAGTCTTGAGTCGAACGAATTACTTTTTTGTGTTGAAATCCCCATTTGGGAATCTTAGATCACGTCATATAAGAACTGTGTTCCAAACATAAACACACCACCCTGGCGTTTTTGTCAGGGGGGTGGCTACTTTAACCTATAAACTTGATTCACAATTTAAAAATTCCACCTTACTGTGGACATGTATGCTTGAGATTGACACAGTGGTTCTTACTTATCATGTTCACTTGCGTGCTATTCACTGAAAGATTAGATAAAGGTAAAAGCGCCAGGTAAGTTACTGGCCATTTGGCATACCGGGCATTGCCGGTGGGCCGCTGGGCCCCCAAAGATTTTTTTTTTTTGTAAAAATATTTTCGCTCCCGTTTTATGATTATTAGGGTCATTTCCGGGTCGAGTGCACCCTGATAATCCCAGTGCTTATCAGGGTGGGGGGTCCCCAGTTCAAATAGGAATTTATTTATTTTTGGGGGGGGGGGGGGGGGGGCTCACGGCCTGAAAAGGTTTAGAACCACTGGACTAGTACACAGTTTCTCAGCGAATGGTCCAGGGACCACCAGGGGTCCAAATCAGAGAGTGAACAATTGGAACCAAATGGACGCAAGGGTCCATTTGGTTCCATTTGTACGCTGTTTTTAAGAGTTACATTTAACACTGAGGAATTCTGCAGTGCAGATTATAGTCCCAGTATCCCAGAGATAAAAATGGTAAACTAGCTTGTTTACTACTCATCCCTGATTGTCCTCTCAGTGGTTCTGAACCTTATCAGGCCATGATCCCCCACAATAATCATATTTGAACTGGGGACCCCCCACCCTGACAAGCACTTGGAATGTAGGAGTTGAGGCTTTACGTTTAGTTTGACTCGGTTCCACAGATAAATAGTGAAAATAGCAGATCTACAAGCTCACAGCGCCTATGCTTTTATAGTATAGTTTGTTGATGACTTTTGATGCAGTATATCTTATTTCCTTTCTTTATCTCTTTTTTTTAGGTATTAAAAATGTCCTTAAATTGTCATTTCACTGTCATCTGAGGACCTTCCACAAATCATGTGGGGACCCCCCTGGGGGTCCCGATCCACAGGTTGAGAACCACTGCTCTACATCACTGTTTCCCAAACAGTGGGTCGCGACCCGTATGTGGGTCGTGACGCGTGAGTAAATACCCTTTTATTTTGTTTTTAATTATTATTTCAAAATATTTAAAAAAAACTCTCCATTTTTTCATGAGTTTAAAAGAAATTCAAACGTTTCTTTCAAAAGAATTCCATACAAAAAAGACAAAAATCCATTTATTAGAGGGGAAAAAAATACTTTTAAGAAGTAGTGAAAATAGCAGATCTGCAAGCTCACAACACGTCGCGATGCGACGTGTTGTGAGCTTGCAGATCTGCTACTTTCACTGTAGTTTGGGTCCCGGGGGAGGCATCAAATTTTTATTTTGGGTCTCGAGCCAAAAGGTTAAGGAACCACTGCTTCTACATACATAGAACTCCCTGTGTAGCGAGCATGCAGGAACAGTGAAAGATGTCGGACATAATCTACGATGTTGTTGCACAACCATCTTTGAACAATCAATCATGGATTAATTTCCATTTCAAATGATTTCAGGCTCATATACAGTAGTGTGCCTCAATGGTTTAAAGCCAAACAGTTGGATATGATTCATTTTTCCAGTTCATGACCCGACGCGTACACCCTGCTACACCAGGCTCCCATCAATCTGCTACACGCTAGAGTTAAAAGGAGAAATGGAGTGTGTAGAAAAAGCTACAGTATGTGGTGTGGAAGATAGATAGTCACGTGGTAACTAACAATTTAGCCCCTGTATTATGAGTGGTGTGATGAAGACGATAGTGTTATTTATCCACTTTACAGCATTTTATTCTTTAATAAATGTCCAAAAATAGCGGACCTACATGATTACGACGCATTGTAAGCTTTTAGGTCAGCTGTATGTCGTCGCAGTCGGGCATCTCTACTTTTAAACTTAGAAACAAAAACAAATAAAAAAATCATCAGTGCTATTGAACACCCTTTACGTCTGTGTGTGGGTTTTACAAATATTGAACCAATGAAAAGTATTAAAAAGCGCTTCTGACTAAACCTCCTCACTCCATTGGATCCTCAAACTGTGACTGTCAGTCAAACCACCTAACTCCAACTCAGGTTTTTCCCCCCGTCTGACTTCGTCATTCTAATCAATGGACAAACTCAGCTGACCTACTGTACATATTTGTTTTCTAACTGTTTATATGATGTTTTGCATAGTATTGTATATTTGTCTTTCATTAGATGTTTTTCGATGAATTGAGTACAAAGGACCCCAATGGAAACAAGCCATAGACTTTCTTGGGTTTAAAATCCTCTTAGCAGACCTTGTATTGAACTGTACTTTCCTGTGCTTTTTTTTGGCTAACTGCTAATGAAGTATTCAATCAATCAATCAATCAATCAATCAATCAAACAAACAACTATCTCCGCATTAATGGTCAAAAACTCCACTTGAGCTGTATTTGTGTAAAAGTGATGATAATATAAGGACACATTCAAGTATCTGACAATCTATAAAGTCGCCATACCAACTTTGATGAGGCAGTATTGTGTCGTTTTAAAAACATAGTTTCTTTTTTTCCATTTCCTGAAAAGTTAATATTTTGGACATAGTTGGTTTCTGCCGGACAGCTGAAATATATTTACTGTCTTCTAAAAATCTAATCATGTGGATCGAAGTGGCTTCAATGTTGATGTTCATCAGTCTTGTATGACGTCTGTCGTTTTATGATGTAGGCCTATGAATCCACATTTGGTCAAAGGTTCAGCCTGATCAGGGACCAATTGACTTCTATTATGAAATCAAACAAATTAAATATTTGAAAATGAGTGCAAGTGTTTGTGTGGCCTACTGGCAGTGTGCACAAGACATTTGGTGCTGATCGGTCCAGCGGTTAGCTCATCACAGACATTAATGGTGAAAATGTATACATTTTCTCCTATGATGACATGCCCAAAATCAGGAGGTTAAGGGATAGTTCACCCCCAAAATGACGTTTTAGTTTTTGTCGCATTCCTAAGCCAATAATTAGCGGTTCTGGTAGGAGACACAAAGAGTCTCCTTTGTGTCTCCTATACCGGAACCGCTGCCTACCGGTCCACTGGTAATGACATTATTATGCTTAGGAATGTGACAAAAACAAAAGAAATATCGATAGAAAACAAGTCATTTTTTGGGTGAACCATCCCTTTAATCACTATACTGTATATGGTTGACCGGAGTCTCTCAGCGCTTTAAAATAGTATCTTTTCTGTCTTCACTCTGCATTAAATAGCAGATCTACAAGCTCTCAACGCGTCACGTTGTGACGCGTTGAGAGCTTTTAAATCGGCTATTTTCAGCTTCCCCACAATATGGATGCTGGGGTTTAAGTGGTTGAACCCTGTATACTTTATTGACCGGGGTTCCCCAGGTGTCTATCCTTGGCCTCCTCATTATTTTCCTTCAACACCAATTATAGGTGCAGATAGATAAGACCATCTACAAGCTCACAACTCTGCATTGTGAGCTTGTGGATCAACTTTTTTTTGCCAAAACGTTTGCCTATATTACATGACGTGCCCAGAACCGTTAACGATAGGGTTCAAGTGGTTAAATTAGTTCCAACATGGCAACAGCTCCTAACACAGTTAAATCAGTCAACAACAACACTCAAGAAAAAAGAAAACCCTCACACCATTTGTTATGTTCAATAAACCTTTTTCTTTTTAATCTCAACAGCAAGTTAGCTTATGTGTGGTCACATCCATGAAGGTAAATATAAAACATGATTTCTATTGATAAGATTGGTGTGTGTGTGTGTGTGTGTGTGTGTGTGTGTGTGTGTGTGTGTGTGTGTGTGTGTGCGTGTGCGTGTGCGTGTGTGTGTGTTTTGTTTTGTTTCATCAGCAGGAGGTGAAATAATTATAATAACTTGGAAACAATAATGTCCACGTAGAATCTTCATGACTTTAGTTTTTTCCAACTAGAGAAATATTGCTATAATACTTTTAAATGGCATTTATACTGATTGACTGACGAGAGAAAACAAACACGGCAGAGAAAGCCTGAAGAAAAAGAAAAGAAACTGGAGAAACAAAGGAGGGAAAGAAAACCTCTGAGGGACTTTGGTTTTGTACCTTGGTAAAACCCCACCTCCAACTTATTTCCGGCAAGAACACCAACCAAAAAAATAAGTAGTAAAGATCAAGTTTAAAAAACAAAACAAAAATAAAATACAAAATGGGGTAATAAGGGGGGGTTGGAGTGTCGTCCCCCCCTCCCCCAGGAATAATAGTTGCTTTACAAAACCTTATAATTTGAACTGAACCTAAGAAAAAAAGGAAAAGGCACACTCAACATTACTGACTCAACACAACTTTTTCGTCAATATATCGAGATTCTCTAGTCTACAACTTTTAAAATGTGTACTATGCCTACATGTATAGTAACCAAGTGTTACCCCTTCCTCTCAGCTCTCATCTGTTGTTGGGACATATCTACATACATATACTGTATATCTAGTGTCCATTATTAGGGGTGGAGAGAGAAGAAAGGTGTTTCCTACAGATTCAAGGTTGGTTTACACTACCAGGAAATGATAGACCACCACAAACCTCTCTGACTACATCATGTCCTTGTCCTCCCCCTGCGTTTCAAAAGGTCAAAGTGCTGCAGTATTTAACTTCCACAGATCATCAGGTAGACCTCACTTCTAGTCTGACCTACTGTCCATACCATCTAGGCTGTGTTCAGACTGCAGCCAGCATCCCATTTGTTTCTCAAATAAAGATTTTTAGGATTGACTGTCCGAAATGATCAGATCGACCTATCTGCATTGGTTAACCAAGTAACGCCATAATGCTTAACCCATTAAGGCCTGAGGTTCCCATTCTACAAAAATGTCTTCTAAATCCTAACCGTTTTATGAAAGACGTATATTGCTATGTCAGTGGTTCTCAAACTTTTTCATGTCAAGGACCAATGTATTTGGCCGCAGACCCCCATCTGAAAATATTTTGTTACCGGGACCCCCAGAAGCAAAGATTCGAGTTCGCTTAAAAAATATGTATATTCAAAGATTTGCACATTTTAAAAAACAGCAGATCTACAAGCTCATGCTATGAGTATATCTCTTATTTTTGAATGGCTAAAGTATAAAATAATGGTTTGAGTGGTTACACAGATGTGTTCCCGGTTTTAATGGGTTAAATTATAATTTGTCGATAAAAAAACAAAAAGCTGTTCTACAAGCTCACAAGTTAAATGTGACGCATTTGAGAGCGTGTAGACTTGTAGCTGTGTGGTGTATTTGTATGTGTATTTCATCTACGGATGGAAATTAGCTTCTAGGTAATTCCGACATATTTACGTGAAATCATGTGTTATTAATTGAACATGTTCATTAATGTGCACGTGGCTATTTTAGGTGAGCGGCACGTCTTATAACAAAGTATAAATAGCAGATCAAAAAGCTCAAAACGCGTCGCTTCCGTGCCGTGTTTCGAGCTTGCTGATGTGCTACTTTTGATGTTTTTGTGTGACTACAAACATGATCAAGTAGAGCATTAATTTACGAAAAAACACAAAAAGTTAAAATATGGTGATAAGAGATTTCTGAGACACATCTTTAGAAATCAGATTTGAGTCACGTTTCAGACCACCTAGAAATGATGGCTCAGATGATATCTGTTTGTTTAGCAAAAATCCGTTTTCATGCGTTGTTGTTTTTTGCCGTTCATACTTGATCAAACCAATCTGGTTCCATTGTGGATACTCGGGCCACAAAAAGGGATTTGGAGGCTGCCAGTCTGAACATGGCCTTAATTCACAAGACCTGGACAGTGACAGGAGATGGTTCACACCACCTGGCCATCGTTGAACAACTGGCTGGCTGGCTCTATAAACAACCAACCCTCGCTCACACCATGAGCTACCATACTTCTGTACTTATAGAGTGAGTCTCATGGCAAAAAAAAAAACCAAGAGATTATATCTATTCCTGACTGGGGGACAGTTTTGTCTAAATATTTATATACATAACTACATGTGGTCCTATAGTTTTAACACACAACCACCGAAAGCCTAGTTGCAGTCATGGTAGACGAGTCGACCCCCCCCCCAAAAAAAACACAACAACAAACAAACAAAAAAACACCAGTCCCACAATCTGATCTCAATCCTTTATGACTCAATCCAACCTATTGTTACACCAACCAGAAAGAAAGAGTTTTCTCTCTTTTCTTTTAATCAACATCTACTATCATCAAGAAATAAAATGTGTGCACTTCAAGTAGATTCATCATAGCCTAAGTGCTGTAAAAATAAAAAATAAAAGAAACCAAACAAAACAAAATCATCTCCCTTCCCGTTGCAGGCTTGCTGTCTGTCAAAGAACCACGGTGAGTCTAAATCCAGTGTCCGGTGACTAAAACATTCCTGTCCTCATGTATTCAGCTCACAGCAGCCCCCAACGTATGAAAGAAACACTTTTCCATTAGGAGAACAACTCAGCCAGGGAATCTTAATTTCATATTAAGACCTGGAACGCATCTGTGTCACTTTAGATTTCTTTGGCTATTCAAACATAGCAGATATACAAGCTCATAGCGTGGCACCGAGTGCCACGCTATGAGCTTGTAGATCTGCTATTTTTGAAAAATCTTGAAAAAAACATGTTTCAATTTTTTTCCCCAAAAATTGTTAGGATTTAGATTTTTTTTAAAGAATCGCCTCAGGTCTTAATGGGTTAACCCCAGTGCTTTTCCGACCATTTTCATTTCAAGGACCCCCCCAATAACAACATGAAATGGAAAGCTTACAGTACATTCTGTACTTTCATAATCTGCAAAAGCTGAAAAATTACCATGGCCCAAAGCATTGTACAGTCACAAATCCTTGTGTACGCTCTCAGAGTTATGGGGGGTCCATGGCCTAAACCATGCCAAGCTGGGGGGTCCCTAAAATAAAATAAAAGTCTGAGAAACACTGGTTTAAGGGAATAATTCAACCACTTTATAAACATGATTAGACACTATTATCTTTAACACACCATTATAGGCATTACAGGAGCTAAGGAGGTACGCCGGAATTAACCCATTCAATCCGGGAACGCATCTGTGTCATTTTCGATTTCTTTGGCTATTCAAAAATAGCAGATATACAAGCTCATAGCCCTGCACCGGTCTATGAGTGCTATGAAAAATCTTTATTTTTAAAGCGAACATTTGTAACTCAAATCTTTGCTTTTGGGGGGTCCCTGGAACAAAACATTTTGAGATGGGGGACCCCCAGAAGCACAGATCGAAAAAATGTGCCCAAATTTTCCACAATCTTATTATTATTATTTTTTGCAGATATACAGTACAAGCTCATACTGTATGAGCTTGTATATCTGCTACTTTTGAATAGCCAAAGAAGTCTTAAAATGACACAGATGCGTTCCCGGTCTTAAAGGAATTAAGCCCTCACCTATAAGGCTACAACATTGCACTGGGGAGGGAGGGAAGGGGGGGGGGGGGGTGCATGGATTATGTAGTCTGTCATTTGGTAGAGCGTGTATTTCGTGCTCGACAGGAAACATCAACACACCATTGCACAATTTCTCCGTATCGATTCCTGTAAATTCACGTCATGTGATGTGATACACGCAGGGATTTAAAAATCTTCATTCACACACTCGGACGGATGGATGGACGCACGCGCGCACGCACACACACACACACACACACACACACACACACACACACACACACACACACACACACACACACACACACACACACACACACACACACACACACACACACACACACACACACACACACACACACACACACACACACACACACACACACACACACACACACACACACACACACACGTACGTTTGTTTTACTATACTCGTGAGGACATAATCTGTTCTTTTTGGTGCGTATAAGTATATAAGTATAAATCAGTCACAATTCCAACTCTAAACTAAACCTCTAATGCCTCTAAACTCAAACCTGAATCTTGTCCTAATTGTAAGATTACCTTTAAAAATGTGTTTTAACCATAAAACAACCAATGCTCTTTTTTTTGTCATTGACAATGTCTGATTCTCACATGTTTTGATATACTTGAGGGGACATTTGGCCCTCACAAATACAGTACAGCAATACACACACACACACACACACACACACACACACACACACACACACACACACACACACACACACACACACACACACACACACACACACACACACACACACACACACACACACACACACACACACACACACACACACACACGGCTTATCCGTGTACACACAGGGCGAGTGAAAGATTATCTCCCGATTACATCATCGGCTCCAGTGATGACCCTGTGATGATGATGACTCAAGAGATCCCGGGAACCAATCACACTTGGCCGTACAGGTGAGGCTTCCGTTCACAAATCCTCCTTCCCAAACATCAAGGATTAATATTGCTTCTATATTGCCACAAAAATAGAATAATATTGACTGGCTAACACTGTGTACTTCTTAAAAACCCAAGCGCACAATAATTACATTAGCCCTCATTTATCAAGCCTGATTTCCTCATGAAACAAAAACAATTAACGCAGTAGATCTTTCATCCGTTTGAATCCGGTGGTGAAGAAGAAAAAAACAACAACTAAATGGAATTATCAAAGAAAGCGTGTGTGTGTGTGTGTGTGTGTGTGTGTGTGTGTGTGTGTGTGTACTAAGAGAAGCACAACGTGAAAGCGTTCAGTAGTGTTAAGGAATAAAGAATCTGAATCAGTAGTTACAGTACATGTTAAGAAAAACAAAACAAAAGGACAGGAGGAGTGACAAAACAGATGCTATTCATCTCACATACTGTAGCTTAGTGGTTCTCAAAGTGGTGTCCAGGGACCCTCAGGGTTTCCTTGAGGGGGTTCCAAATGGAGCCTTACAGATCAGTAACGGGTCCATTTGGTTCCATTTGTACACTCTCAGAGTTATGGGGGTTCTTGAAATAAAAAAATAAAAAAAGTTTGAGAACCACTGCCGTAGCCGATAGCAAAGCCGGTGGCTTTTTTAAGTGACCGGCGATTTTCGACTATTCTCATGGGGTCTACTTGGGCTGATAAGATACAAATCTACCTACTGCACAAAGAAGACACTCTATTGAATAGGCCGTTTCAGTGCCATTTAAAACGCAGAAGAAAAGCACACGTTTAACAGATAACAGGGACCTCTAGCCTCCTCGTGTACGTGAATGAGCTTTGTTCCAACGGCCAAAAGGTCTGGTGGTTCCTTCTGCCTCAGGCCGAACTGACGCTTTCCAGTGAGTCAAAACTGGTCACATGATACGGATACGGAGGCGGTCGTCATTGTAGAAGAAATATATCTTATCTAAAGAACGTTCTGTGAATAAGAGGAGATCCGTTTACCTGTGACCATCTTCACATTTTGAATTTGCGGAGGAGGGAGGATTCAACAATGATGCGGCATGATAAATGAGGGCCTTTGTGACAAGTTCAGGTGTTTCTTTTTTTTTTTTTTTCTCTCCCTATTTTCTCTTTCTTTTGAAAGTTTAAAAACAAACACACAGAAGTGTTTTTTTTCTCCTTTTTTTTCTAAGTCAAGGTCTTATACGTTGACGTCCTACAGTACTTGTATTTTTCGATACAAAAAGCCGTTGTTGTGCTTTTGGTTGCCAGTCAGCCAGTCAGCCAGTCAGTCAGTCGGTCGTAATGAAGTTCTCTTCTCTCTTCCGTCTTGTTCAACTGCAGCCTCCCATATCTGCAGGGGTCGCGACCCCCAGAGCATCTCACCCACCTCGTAGTGGCGGGGGTGGGGGGCGACATCCATGTCAGCAGCAGCAGCGGGCCTTGCACCCCCCCCTCCCCGGTAAAGACCATGGCACCCGTTGGGTGCCACAGCAGCGCCCCAACCCAGGTGCAGTCCTCCTGGCATCGTAAGAGCTGGTATGACAACCAGACCCAGTGAGGGAGAGAAAGGGAAGCTAGGCTAAACGGAAGGATTTTGGTAGTTTTCTGAGGTTTTTCCTTTTTTTTGTTTTCTCTCTCTGCTCAATCACAACTAAGGAAAAAAAGACATTTTGACGTTAGTCGTACAAAAAATCGAACACTTTTGTTTCCTTCCATGTTGCAACCCTTATGGCCTCCGCGCTTTGCGTTTTTTTTTCCTTGCAAATGCTCTCTCCAGCTCCGTTTTTAATGCTGCGTTGGGGTTCCCATAGCTTTAACACTGCCTTCTCCTGCTTGGACCACACAGTTCTTCAGTTGACCATGACGAAGCCATGCTGAGAGTCTACCGTCTCCATCATCTCACTGTCCAGGAGGGAGCTCTGGAGCTCCGGCAGGGTCAGGCCCTCGTACTGCCCCGCCCCCCCGCCGCCGGGTACCGCCCCTTCAGAAGCCTCTCCCGGCGGGGCGGAGCCGGGGGGCGGCGGCGGCGGCTGGCCGGGGTCCAGCAGCGGGAACTCATACTGCTCCGGGTAAAGTGCCTCAGTGGAGGAAGGGCCCACCAGGGCCTGCTGCTCACAGCCTGAGGGGTAGCTGTAGGCGGCCGAGTCGTGGGGCTGTTGGGGGTGGTGGTGGAGGAGCGGGTGGTGCATGTGGGCCCCGGGGGGGAGGTGCTGGGCGTAGTGGTGGTGATGGCTCATGTTGTAAGGGTCATACACCAGGGCGTCCCCCACCACCCCGGGCTCCATCAGGGGGACCACCAGACCCTGGCTGAAGGGGGGCGAGGCCTGCTGGGCCGAGGCCGGCTGGCCCTGAGGAGAGGTGGCGGAGGCCGCGGTGGGGTCCATGCCGGGACCCCCGGGGCAATAGGAGCCCTCGGCTATCTGCATCTGGTTGAAGTAGGGGAGCAGACCCATGCCCTGGTTCTGCTGGAGGTACATTCTCTTCTGGAGCAGTCTGCAGGGAGAGAGAGAGACAGGCTGCAGTGAGAGAGAGACAGGCTGCAGTGAGAGAGAGACAGGCTGCAGTGAGAGAGAGACAGTCTGCAGTGAGAGAGAGACAATACAGCCAGGTGGATGTAGAATGATGCTGTAACATACAGAATACAGCCAGGTGGATGTAGAATGATGCTGTAACATACAGAATACAGCCAGGTGGATGTAGAATGATGCTGTAACATACAGAATACAGCCAGGTGTTCCTCAGAGAACTGTGATGAAAAAGTGCCGGTGCCATTTTCTGCCGTTTCACTTCAGGGACCTGGTCTCTTTTTTTAGCGTTAAATAAATGTGTGAACTTCCTCTGAACTCAGCGCTCATCAACGTTACTTCAGAAATGAGTGAAGCAACGGTGGGACTCTCTAGAGCAGGGGTATTTCAACAGGGGGTCTGGGACCCCCATGCAGCGGTCTACAGAGGGGCCGCCAAATATTTGTGTGATAGGAACCTTTTTTCTTTCTTTTTACATTAGCCGATCTACAAACTCACAAGAGGTTGAGAGGAAAATGTTTAATCTGCAACACAATTTTATATAATATGTAGGGGGGGGGGGGGGGGTCCCTGCTTCATCTTTCTCTCAGTTAAGGGGTCCTTGGCCTGGAAAAAAAACCTTGAAGACCCCTGTTCTAGAGTAAGATTGAATTGTGTCATTTTGTATGCTTTTATTTCAGACAGGTCAGTGTAGAGAGACAGGAAACCAAGAGCAGAGAGAGAGAGAGGAAAGACATGCGAGAGATGATGACAGGAGTTGGATATCGTCTCTGTCGAGTGGAAACCTCATATGTTCAAAACTGTTACATTTCAGGATTCAAATACAGAAATAGCAAAAGTAGCAGATCTACAAGCTCAAAATACGTCGCTTTGCGAGCTTGTAGATCTGCTACTTTTGATGCTTTTGTGTGACGCTGTGGGATGATCAAGTGGGACGTTCATTTACAGGAAAGAAAACACACAAAACGTTAGAATATGGAGATAAGAGGTTTCTGCCCGACACCAGCGATATGTCATTATTATAGGCATCTCGATCATCCATTTAATCCACCAAACCTCTTTGCTGAAAATAGCCGACCTACAAGCTCACAACGCCTCGCAGTACCTTCAGAATAGGGATGCTATAGGGTTCAAGAGGTTAATCAAAATCACAGAAAGATTTGGCGGCCCCCCCTGTAGTAACTCTGAGGACCCCCTGGACCCTTGACCTTAAGCGATGTGACTGCACAAGTGGAAAAGAAACAGGGACATCATTCACATTCATACTGCCCAACAGAAGCCCATTTACAAACGCTGAATATAATTGTATACTTTTTTGTTTATTTGCAATTCGCACAAATATCTCAGTATTCTTTTCCCCCCAGCATTAACCCATTCAATCCGGGAACGCATCTGTGTCATTTTTAGATGTCTTTGGCTATTCAAAAATATCTTTTTTTTTTAAATAAATTGTGAAAATGTGTTTTGGTTGAAAAATCGTGACATTTGTGCAAATCTTTCAAAACATATATATGTTTTTTAAAGCGAAAATGTTAACTCAAATCTTTGCTTCTAGGGGATTCTACAAATGTCTTCTAAATCCATTTTTTTGGGGGGAAAAATAATTATGTTGCTATAACATCAGTGGTTCTCAAACTTTTACCACCCAAAATGATATGTATTTGTCCGCGGACCCCCCCCCCCATCTCAAAATATTGTGTTCCAGGGACCCCCAGAAGCAAAGATTTGAGTTAAAAATGTATATAATATTCAAAGATTTGCAAAAATGACACGATGAATAGCCCAATTTTTGAATAGCCCAAAGTAAATGGTAAATGGTGCATTTATATAGCGCTTTTATCCAAAGCGCTTTACATTGATTGTGCCATTCACCCATTCACACACACATTCATACACCGATGGCGGAGGAAACCATGCAAGGCACCAACCTGCTCATCGGGAGCAATTAGGGGTTCAGCGTCTTGCTCAAGGACACTTCGACACTAACTCTGGGGGAGCGCCCCAGCCCGGGATCGAACAGGGACCCTTGTGGTTTCCAGTTCACTCTACCCGGCCACTCTACCCCTGAGCCACTATGAAATAATGGTTATAGCTAAATATCTAAAATGACACAGCATGCTGTCCGGATTGAATGGATTAGAGGCCTTTACACACAATGTTTGTATAGTTCTCTGTCATTCAGCATGGCTGCCTGTAACCATGGTAAAGCACTTTCAAAAGAAAACCGCACATTGCTGGTGTAGTGGTAGTCAAGAGTACTTGTAGGTAAAAACATGGGAAAAGCATGAAATTACTTCTTCCACTTGTAACTCGTTTACAAGTTCTAGCAATTGGACACCAGATCATTACATTTATGTTGATATATCTCATATGTCAACACATTGCAATAAATAAATAAAAGTTTTGCACATAGCAACCGTTGTTTCTGTCAACATTGGAGGATGAATGGGAATTCTAAACATTCTGTTGAAAGAACCTCTACAGTAACTTGATATCTCAGAATTCAGTGTTTCTCTCAGAAGTATTATTATTTGCCAATTCCGAGAAACAAAACTAAGAATTCTGAGACAAAGTCTGAATATGCTACCGTGAGGCACAAACCTTGCATCTCCATGTTTCAACTTTTTATGTTCTTTTTGTTTCCTGTACATTAATTCCTTACTTTCTTGTCATACAAAAGTGTCATGCAATAGTAGCACAAATGTTTAAAGTGAAAGTGGAAGTGTGTCTGTGGATTTTATAAACATTTAACCAATGAAAAGTATTAACACAAGCTTGAGACTAAATAATACATAACAAATAATAATAATAATAATAATAATAATAATAATAAGGTTTCCTCCCTCGACATTTGATGTCTCCCTGGGACCCAAACTAGTGAAAATAAATGTTCACTACTTCTTAAAGGGTTTTTTCCTAATTTAAAAATGTGATTTTTGTATTTCATTTATCAAAATTATTTTCAAATAATGATAATTAACAACAAAAGGTAGTACAAAATAAATAAACAGATAAATATTGTCTCTGTCTCAGGTAATATTTCACAATTTGGTGTTAGAAATGTTTTATAGTATAGTTTGTTGATTACTTTGGACACAGAAATGGTGTAATAGATTTTTTTTTTTTGGTATTAAAAAGGTCTTAAAAATCCTTAAATTGTCACTTTAGAAATGTGTCTGTATAATGGTTTGTTTACTGTTGTGTGAGAAAACAATGTTGCACATTAAGCTAATCATCTGGGGATGGGAACCCCCCACCCCCCGACCCACAGGTTGAGAATCACTGCTGTCACAGTACTGGAGGGTAGTCAGAGGTTTAACCCATTCAATCCGGGAACGCATCTGTGTCATTTTAAGATTTCTTTGGCTATTTATTTTTTTAAATCGTGGAAGATTTGCGCAAATCTTTGAATATGTATATTTTTAAAGCAAACATTTGTAACTCAAATCTTTGCCTCTGGGGGTCCCTGGAACAAAACATTTTGAGATGGGGATCCACGGCCAAATGCATATCTAAAATGTTTTTTAAATCCTAACAGTATGTTGCTATATCAGTGGTGCTCCAACTGTCAAGGACCCCCAAAATAATATGTATTTACCCGTGGACCCCCCATCTCAAAATATGTTGTTCCGGGGACCCCCCAGAAGCACCGATCGGAGTTGAAAATGTTCGCTTTAAACATTAAAAGATTTGCACACATTAAGCTTGTACTGTTTATCTGCTATTTTTGAATAGACAAAGAAATCTTAAAATGACACAAGATGCTCTCCCGGTCTAAATGGGTTAAACTTGAAGCAGTAGTTGTTGTTTTTTTCTTTTTACCTGTGTTCCTGCAGCTGCTGCTCGAGGCTGCGAGGATTCTCCTTGCAGAAGAGCTGACAGCTGGCTGGACTGCTGGCCAAGACACTGGCCTGAAGGACAGGGACACAGAGCCACTTATTACTGTACGACCGCTTGCACTGTGAGCCAGCTGCCATGGGGACTGGCTACAAACATTTACTAACACTACATCCCACAAGTTACATAAACGTCACTCAGCCTCCTAGGAGCGGTTTGAAAAACTGCAGGGGAAAAAAAGACAGCGACAAGTTTTCCCTGTTTTCTGGAACACAGCGGGTTCTTTCTCCCTGAGACCCCAAAAACAAATTTGGCGTTTAAGGGTTGTTGTAAGCCAATGATGACATTCTTTCTCGACGATTAATTGGCATGCAAATCATCGCAATTGACTATTTAATTGTGTTTTTTTTGGCATTGAGCATTATACGCTGAAAAGAAATATAGATTTCTGTTTTGCATTTTAGGCCTTGTAAACCAAGATTACAGAGGGCAGAACTTAAATATAGAGACAAATAAATGACAATTATTTTTGATAATTTTATTACTTTCAAAATATTAAAATGTATTAGAAACCATTATGACGATTATGCAAAATAGTGACTGCACTTATCTCTACTGATTGCGAATAGGTGATTGTGTCATAATTATCTCTACTGATTGCGAATAGGTGATTATGTCATAATTATGACAGACCTATTTGGTGCCTGCCTGGACTGAAATTGTTATGAAAACATTTTGGGGAAAAAAATATTTTAACAAAAGAAAGCAAATTGTAGGAAAGGTTCAGAACTAACAAAATATGTGTATAATAAGTAAGCTAGTGTTAACGACAGGCAGCGCTGGTAAGATGAGACGGGTCTAATGATTACGTTGGACCCAACCGGGAACGCATCTGTGTCATTTTAGATTTCTTTGGGCTAATCAAAAATAGCAGATAGACAAGCTCATAGCGCGGCACTTGCCCAAGCTTGTAGATCTGCTATTTTCTTATAACCGTGAAAATGTGTGCAAATCTTTCAATATATATATTTGTTAAAGCGAACATTTTTAACTCACTGAGTGCCAGGATTGCCAGAATTATTTCAGAATTGATTCTGAAAAGTGCCAGAGTTTTTTTCACAGAAAACAAACAGTGCTTAGGAAGCGAGATACAGCCTTTTTCAGTTCTACAGTAAGTTAAACAAGGAGTGGATGGAGCTGCACATCTTCAGATGATGATATCTTGGGTTCTGAACATGTAAAAAAAAAAAAAAAAAAAAAACTATTACTATTACTATTTTTTCAAAAACACGTCAAACACGTTAATGGCACCCAGCGCCATAGCGGTAAAAACACGTGAAACACGTTAATGGCACTCAGTGAGTTAACTCAAATCTTTACTTCTGGGGGTCCCTGGAACAACATATTTTGAGATGGGGGTCCGCGGCCAAATACAGTTTTCTAAATCCTAACATTATGTTGCTATATCAGTGGTGCTCCAACTTTTTCATGTTAAGAACCCCCCAAATTATATGTATTTGGCCACGGACCCCCCATCTCAAAATGTTTTGTTCCAGGGACCTCCCAGAAGCACAGATTTGAGTTACAAATGTTAGCTTTAAAAATATACGTATTCAAATATTTGCCCAAATTTTCAAGATTTTTCAAAAATAGCCAAAGAAATCGTAAAATGGCACAGAGATGCGTTCCCGGTCTTATTTCAACAACCAAAATGTGTTTTTTAAATGAGCACTGGTCTGACTCAGGACACACACTAACACAGGGTGTTTGCATGGTTGTGATGCAACACAATCACAGCCTCATCAAAGACAATCAAACACCTGATATCACAACCACGCAAACACCCTCTTGTTAGTGTGAACTATGAGTCAAAACAGTGCTCATCTGAAAAACACATTTTTGTTGGAAAATATATATTTCAACCCATTCAATCCGGGAACACATCTGTGTCAGTTTAGATTTCTTTAGGCTATTCAAAAATAGCAGATCTACAAGCTCATAGCACGGCACCGAGTGCCGTGCTATGAGCTTGTAGATCTTTTTGTGCAATTTGTGCAAATCTTTGAATATATATCTTTGCTTCTGGGGGTCCCTGGAACAAAACATTTTGAGATGGGGGTCCGCGGCCAAATACAATGTTTTCGAAATCCTAATATTTTGTGCTCCAACTTTTTCATGTTCAGGACCCCCAAAATTATTTGTATTTGGCAGCGGACCTCCATCTCAAAATATTTTGTTCCAGGGACCCCACAGAAGCACATATTGGAGTTAAAAATGTTCGCTTTAAAAAAAAATATATATATATATATTCAAAGATTTGTACAATTTTTTATTTTTTTTTGTATTGCAATTGGACGATAATGTAATAATTGTGACGGGCCTATACCCGGAAACCGCGGAGAGCCACTGGTGTTACGTTACCTGCAGTCTGTGGTGTGTGAGGTACTGGGTCTCCAGACTCTGTCTGCGGGAGAGGAGGGGAGGCGGGGGGCCCTGCTGGGTACCACCGCCCTGGTATAAAGCCACGTTCTCATGCTGCTTGGAAGCCTCGTCCTGCAGGGTCGGAGACACAAGAGGAGAGACATCCTGTTATACCACAGTAGAGAGAAGGGACAGTACGTTCCAGTACAGGGTACCTATAGCAGCGTGTCCACGCATCGTGTTCATACTGGACCGCATGTACGCTGCTCTTAACCAATTCAGACCTGAGGCCGATTCAAAAAAATGTTTTCTAAATCCTAAAATATTTTTTCACGATTTAACAAAAATAGCCAAATAAATCTAAAATGACACAGATGCGTTCCCGGTGTTAATGGGTTAACCCATTCAATTAGACAACATTTGTAGAATCGGACAAAATTGAACACATTTTCAAGATTTTTTCAAAAATAGCAGATCTACAAGCTCATACTACATGAGCTTGTATATCTGCTATTGACAGAGATGCTTTCCCAGTCTTAATGGGTTAATCAGTGGTGGACAAAGTGTTCAGTAACAGGAGTCTCTATGTCTCTCCAGCTCTTTGATAAACAGAACATGCATCTTTCAGGTCAGGATACCAATTTTATCCAATCAGGAGAGAGACCTCAGACAGGATACAGATTAAACAAGTGAGATTGGAAGTGATGACACAAAGACATGAGCAGACAAAATTGGAACTGGAACAAGTACATTTTCGTCACCTGTACTTGAAAATGTATTTTCTGTTTATTAAAGAGCTGGAGAGACAGGGAGACTCCTGTTAATGAACAAACACCCTAGCAATGATTACTATCAGAATATAGTGCTTTAACCTTTAACAAAAACCTTTTTGTACAGATACAAAAACAAATGCACTTAAGTACAACAGTACTCCAGTAAATGCACTCAGTTACAGTCCAGCCATTGGGTTTTAATGAAGCGCTTGTTGTTGGGGTTTGGTCTGTGTCTGCCCGTCTTAAGTGTCAGTGTGTTTACCGTTGTGGGCCAGACGCCGGTCTTACCCTAAATGACGTGGTGCACACACACTCCAGGGACCGTGTGCATTAGCTTAATGAAATGGAAGCACAGGGCCAGAGGATGACATGCCCCCAAGACTTATAACTAACAGCTGCACAGCTCGGTTATTTGACAGACAAAATAATGAAAAAAACACACACACACACACACACACACACACACACACACACACACACACACACACACACACACACACACACACACACACACACACGTGTTCCCGGATTTAATGGCTTAGTCCGTAAAAGACCCACAAATTGATATCATCTCTGTCGGGTGGATCATACGGTGTTGTCCAAAACGTTACATGTTACAAAAATGTTACAAAAAAACACAAAAAGTTAGAATATGGAGATAAGAGGTTTCTGCCCGACAGCTACGTTATGTATTCTGGTCACAGACACCCCTTTGAAAAAGGTTTTGTGTGCCAGGAACATAAAATAGCAGATCTAACAAGCTTACAAGCTTGTTAGATCTGCTATTTTCGAATAGCCCCTAAGTATAACATAGGGTCAAAGTGGTTCAACTGATGCTAGAATATTAGCTCAATGTGCTAGTGACCGCACTTTGAGAACTACTGCTCTGCTAGTGGTGATTCAGTGTGTGTGCGTGTGCGTGTGCGTGTGCGTGTGTGTGTGTGTGTGTGTGTGTGTGTGTGTGTGTGTGTGTGTGTGCAACATGCATGCGTGTGTGCACGTGCATGTGTGTTTGTGTGTCCAGTTTAGGCCCAATGGGTACCAGTCACAACTACACTCAGAGTGACCTCAACAATGGCTGCATTCACCCTGACCCTGGGGGCCAGGGGGGGCTGAGGACAGCAAAACAAGCCCAAGTTGGCTGCCTCTCCTGGGGTTACACAACCACAACCTGCCTGGGTGGCACCGTGGACAGTGAGGGACAGAGAACCTCAAACCGTACTCAGGACGGGAGGAGGGCGGTCTGTACGCGCGACGTAATAATAACGCTCCCACGATAGTGTTTGTCAATAGACAATAGCGCTAGTGAACGGTATCATCGCATCAACATGAACAAAATCACGGTTACCTTTGATGCTTTTGTGTGACGCTGTATGATCAAGTAGGGCGTTTATTTACCAAAAAAACACCAACAGTTGAAATATGGAGATAAGAGGTTTCTGCCCGACAGCAACGACATATTCGATTAGTTTGATTAACCCATTGAGACCTGAAGTCGCTTCTACATGTCTCCTAAATCTCAACAGTTTTCTGAAAAACGTGTGTTTCTATATCAGTGGTGCTCAATCTTTTTCATGTCAAGGACCCCCAAAATGATATGTATTTGGCCGCGGACCCCCATCAAAATATGTTGTTGCAGGGACCCCCAGAAGCAAAGATTTGAGTTAAAAATGTTCACTTAAAAATATATATATATTCAAAGATTTGCACACATTTTCACGAATTTAGCCCAAATAGCCCAAAGTGTAAAATAATGCTTTTTTAGCTCAAATCTAAAAATGACAAAGTTCCAGGTCTTAATGGGTTAAGAGTTGAACCCCTATGTGCGTGCCTGCGTGCCTGCGCGTGCGTGCGTGCGCGTATGTGTGTGTGTGAGCAGCAGGCTGACCTCCAGGAGGTTGTGCAGGTGAGGTGAGGTGAGGTGAGGCTGAGGGCCCACTAGGGGGCCCATGGCGGGCCCCTCCCCCGAGTCCATTTGCTCCACCAGCATCTGCACCTTGTTGAGGTCCAGGATGCCTTTGGTCCTGGCCAGGTTCTGGAGGTGCTGACGGAACGCTACCAGACCTGAGAGAGACACACACACACACACACACACACACACACACACACACACACACACACACACACACACACACACACACACACACACACACACACACACACACACACACACACACACACACACACACACACACACACACACACACACACACACACACATTTGAAATATTTATTTATGTCCACATAATAAGAAGTACAGGATGTACAAAGGACATAAACACTGCCAGTGCAGTCAGATGATGGGAAAACAGTTAGTTACAAAGCGCATGTAGAGCAGAGCAATGTTACATACAAAACAAAAGATGGCATACTTGTCAAACACATCGGACAATCATGGGTAAAGGAAGCAACGCCTCCTCCAAATTGAGCGGCTTCCCATAATAGCTGATATTGAGCAGTACCTTGCTAATTGTTTAGCCCTCCTTTTGGAGAGGCCGGCCATTTGCAGGCCCCTCACAACCAACTTGTGCACGTGTCCTAGACTACCAAAGATAAAAACCAAAAGTTTACATCTGTAGCCTAGCTGAGAGATGGTCTGCTCTAGCTGTTGATATTTTAGCACTTTGGTTAGGAAGGCTTCCTCTAAGCTGTAATCAAAAGTACAGCCGACCTCGAGAATGAACACCTCCCTATGGTTCTCATTAACAACAATGACATCAGGGGTGTTAGCTGAAATGTTAGAGAACACAGAATCATCGTTATTTGCTTGAGTAAAAGTACAAGAGTATTGGCATAAAAATGTACTTAGTACCAAAAGTTAAAGTACTCCTTATACAGAATGTGCCGTTTCAAGCTTTCTAATGTATACAAATCTTTTTGAAAATAGCAGATCTACAAGCTCACAATGCGTCGCCATGCGACGTATTCTGAAGTACAGTACTTGAGTAAATGTACTTAGTTACTTTACACCACTGCCAGGGACAAGTGACTTGGACTTGCTCTTCCTCATGGACCTACTTGCGGATTATACCAGTGTCAGTCTACTACTTTATGTGGATTATGGGGTCGACACACACTGACATTTTACACCTTAATCCCATGTACAACGCACTGACTTTTGTCCTTTTTTTGGTGTGTTTTTCCAGCACCTTAACCCATTAAGACCTGGAACGCATCTGTGTCACTTTAGATTTCTTTGGCTATTCAAGAATACCAGATATACAAGCTCATGCCGCGCTATGAGCTTGTAGATCTGCTATTTTTGAAAAATCTTGAAAAACTTTTTTTTAAAGATTTTTTTCAAAAAACTGTTTTTCCAGAAAACATTTTTTAAGAATCGCCTCAGGTCTTAATGTTAACTAACGTCCATAAGTATATGCACAGTATACATCTGCTGCTGCTCACGCACCTAATATCTTATCTCAGGTACTATGTGTAAATGTGTAGATAATGTTTTTGTTTTCTTTGATTCTTCTCCCCCCCCCTTCTTCTTCCCTTTCTTTTTTTCTATGGAAATAACAACACAATGGGAACTATTTTTACTTCTGTAAACGTGTGATGCAATGCATAGAAATAATAATCTAGGATCATAGGTAAACCAAGAACCTACAGTGCCATCAGTCTTAACCAGGGGCCTTCAACAGGGGGTCCGGGACCCCCAGGGGGTCCTCAAGAGTTACTACAGGGGGGCCGCCAAATCTTTGTGTGATAGGATTTTTTTTTTCCGATTAACTTCTTGAACTCTAGCATCCCTATTCTGAGGGGAACATTAGCCAAAAACAGCAGATCTACAAGCTTCTTGTAGATCTGCCATTTTCAGTCCGGGGCACAGGTGTGCAACTAAGTATAAATCCGGCCAGTGGTGTAAAGGAACTAACTACATTTACTCTACTCTAAGTACTAGGGGTGTGCCGATACACTAATTTCACCAAACGATACGATACGATATTTGGCTCACAACTTCGATACGATTTCGATACGATACGATACGCACTTTTTTTATTATGAAAATATATGGGGGTGTAAAAAAGTAAATGCAAACAAATAATTCTGTTTTTGCATTATTCAGACATGCAAACTTGTAGCTTTTCAGCTACAATAGCCGTTTTCAATCCAAATAGGGCAATAGTGTGACACCTGACCCCCCAAAAAAAAACATGTTGTCACCCTTTTCACCTCGGGGCTGTTTGCATGCCTGATTATAATGATTGTAAAAAAAAAAAAAAAGTTAAAAAAAAAAAAAAAAAAAAATTTCAAAACGATATTTTTTTTCCCCAAAACGATACATATCGTCACGAAAACGTATCGCGATATATCGTGGGACGATATATCGGCACACCCCTACTAAGTACTGTACTTAAATACACTTTTGAGGATTTTTTACTAAACTAGAGTATTTCCCATTTTCAATACTTAATACAAATATTATACTTTTACTCCACTACAATTATTTGAAACATTTAGTTACTAGTTACTTTGCAGGTACAAATTATTAAATTATAACACACACATTAACCACTTTAGCCCTATTTTATACATAGGCTATTTGAAAATAGCAAGCTCATAACGCGTCGCATCGCGACGCGTTATGAGCTTGTAGATCAGCTATTTTCAAACATTTTAGCACTTTCACTTTTGGTACTTTAAGTATATTTTGATGCCAATACTTTTGTACTTTTACTCGAGTAACATTTTGAACACCAGGCCTTTTACTTGCACAGACTACTTCTACGTTGTGGCATTGATACATTTACTTAAAGTAAAAAAGTGTCAGTACTTTTTCCACCACTGAATCAGGCATGACTCTAAACCTAAAGTCCACACACCAGATTGTGCATGGGTCGTTAGTGCCTCATCGTGTCGTAATGAGAAGGGTTGAGGGTGTTGACGTCAGCACAGACGTTTTCACATCGCAAACTTCAAATAACTTCATTAATCCATTTAGACCGGGAACGCATGCGGCTGTGGAATTTTTTTTTTTATTGATTTGGCTATACAAAAATAGCAGATATACAAGCTCATAGCGCGGCACCAAGTGCCGCGCTATGAGCTTGTAGATCTGCTATTTTAGAAAAATCATGAAGATTTGTGCAAATCTTTGAATATATATATATTTAAAGTGAACATTTGTAACTAAAATCTTTGCTTCTGGGGGGATTCTACAAATGTATTCTAAATCCTACAGTTTTTCGAAAAACGTGTTTCTCTATCGGTGGTTCTGTATTTGGCCGCGGACCCCCATCTCAAAATATTTTTTTAATATAGGGACCACCAGAAGCAAAGATTTGAGTCAAAAATGTTCCCTTTGCCTTTAAAAAAATATATACATATTCAAATATTTGCACAAATTTGCATAATTGTCCCAAAAAAATAGCAGACCTACAAGCTCATAGCGCGGCACTCAGTGCCGCGCTATGAGCTTGTAGGTCTGCTATTTTTGAATAGCCAAAGAAATCTTAAAATGACACAGATGCGGTCGTGTCCCCGGTCTGAATGGGTTAATCCCACCCGGGGAGCAATTAGTCACGACAGCCATGACAGTGAGTGTGACAGGGATGACTCGTCGCTGCCTCCTACTGGCTGTGTGACTGGGACCTACGTCATTAGGACTGATGTGGGCGTGTTCCTGAGCATCGTCGGTGTTGCCGGGTAGAAACCTCGTACGTCCCAAAAAAAAAAAAAAACTCTTCCTTTTATATGATGGTGATTTAAAAATAAAAATGAAAATAGCAGATCCAGGGCTTATGGTGATAATGAATGTTTTGTTGTTTTATTATATACAGTGGATCATCTAAATAATTAAAAGTACCTCTAAATTGCACTCAAGCACAGCGACTGGAGTAAATGTACTTAGTTATACTCCATCACAGGTCTCTTTCATAACACAGTCTCTGTCGGGTGGAAACCTCACATGTCCAAAACCGCTACTTTTCAGGATTAACCCATTAAGACCTGGAACTGTGTCATTTTTAGATTTTAGCTAAAAAACATTATTTACAATTTGGCTATTTTTGAAAAATCTCGAAAATGTGTGCAAATCTTTGAATATATATATATTTTAAAGCAAACATTTTTAACTCAAATCTTTGCTTCTGGGGGGTCCCTGGAACAAAATATTTTGATGGGGGTCCGCGGCCAAATACATATCATTTTGAGGGTCCTTGACATGAAAAAGATTGAGAACCACTGATATAGAAACATACGTTTTTCAGAAAACTGTTGGGATTTAGGAGACATGTAGAATCGGCTTCAGGTCTCAATGGGTTAAAATTCAAACGCAGTAAAAGCAGCAGATCTACAAGCTCAAAACCAACCTGTAGATCTGCTAATTTTGCTGCTTCTGTGTGACGCTGTGGTGTGATCAAGTAGGGCGTTCATTTATGAAAAAACACAAAAAGTTAGAATATGGAGATCAGTGGTGTAAAGTAACTAAGTACATTTACTCAAGTACTGTATACTTGAGTCATTTTTTGGGGTATTTTTACTTTACTGGAGTATTTCCAATTTTCGGTACATTCACTTCTACTCCACTACATCTCAGAGGCAAATGTTGTACTTTTACTCCACTACAATTATCTGAAAAATGTAGCTACTAGTTACGTTATAGATATAAATGACTACATTATAAAACATACATTCACAACTTTAGCCCTATTTTATACATTGACTAGTTGAAAGCCGATCTACAAGCTCACAACGCGATTGGCTATTTTCAAACATTAGTACTTTTACTTTTGGTACTTTAAGCATATTTTGATGCCAATACTTTTGTACTTTTACTCAAGTAACATTTTGAACACAGGCCTTTTACTTGTATCCGAGTATTTTTATATTCTGGTATTACTGCTTTTACTTAAGTAAAACATTTGAGTACTTTTTTCCACAACAGATAAGAGGTTTCTGCCCGAGAGCAGCGATAAGCGTCTATCCAGTAGTTGGTGGTGCCGATTGGGACTCGACTATGTGTGTGTGTGTGTGTGCGCGCAGTGGGACCTGACTCACTCAGATGAGGGGGGCTATTTAAAGCCAGAGTCAGCAGTCTGACGCAAAACCACCGCCAGCCTCCACACTCGACAGGCAGGGAGGGGGAGGGAGGGAGGGAGGGTCACAGAATATGAATATTACACCCGCCCCCCCCCCCCCCCCCCCCCCCCCCCTCCATCTCTCTCTCTCATCTCCCTGCTGTGGGCTCCAGAGATGCAGATTTCAGAGAGTTTCATCGTTACATCCTGTCTGCTGCAGGATGTAACTTTATACAGAGAGAGGAAGAGAAGAGAGACAAACACTACAGAGAGATGGGAGGAAGAGAGAGCAACGACAGCGCAGCAGCAGCGTTTCAATGACAATAGATGGATGAGGAACAGACGAGAGAGAGAGAGAGAGAGAGAGAGAGAGAGAGAGAGAGAGAGAGAGAGATGAGCTCAAAATAAGAACGTCATTGTTGTGATTTATGCACTTCAATGATCAACATCGTCATCGTCAATGACGTTCTCATTTTGAGCTCACCCTGCAGAGGGTTAAGCCTTATTCATACTGTACGTGGTGGCATGACAGTGTCACCTGCAAAACAGCAGATCTGTAAGATCACAACCTAACCTGCAGGAAATAGCAGATCTGTATAAGATAACAACCTGCAGAAAACAGCAGATCTGTAAGATCACAACCCGCAGAAAACAGCAGATCTGTAAGATCACAACCTACAGAAAACAGCAGATCTGTAAGATCACAACCTAACCTGCAGGAAATAGCAGATCTGTATAAGATAACAACCTGCAGAAAACAGCAGATCTGTAAGATCACAACCTGCAGAAAACAGCAGATCTGTAAGATCACAACCTGCAGAAAACAGCAGATCTGTAAGATCACAACCTGCAGAAAACAGCAGATCTGTAAGATCACAATCTACAGAAAACAGCAGATCTGTAAGATCACAACCTACAGAAAACAGCAGATGTGTAATATCACAATGCGTTGCAGATTTGTCCACCTCTCCATGATGGAGCATTAACCACTTAAAAAAAGATATGGTTGACCGGAGTCCCTCAGGGCTCTATACCAGTGTCTTTTCTGTTTTCTGTTATTGTGGGGAAAGCTTTCGCAGAAAATAACAATTGGACTGCAACGTGTTGTCAGCTTGTTGATCTGCTATTTTGTGGAAGTCAGTCTGTCTGTGTCTGTCTGTGTGTGTGTGTGTGTCTGTGTGTGTGTGTGTGTGTGTGTGTGTGTGTGTGTGTGTGTGTGTGTGTGTGTGTGTGTGTACAATTTCGCTTCCTGTAATAACCTCCTTTTTGTTTTAATTTAGTGTAGCCAATTAGTTTTCTCCTAATTTAGTCATTATGCCAATTAACACTCCCCACACATTTCTGTAGATGCCACTGATGTGTATCCTACTGGCTCACCTGCCATTGAGGAGCCCCCAGACATAGTGTGACAGCACCTATATGTCCTATACACCTTCGGTTCAACGTATGGAGTTGCTACTGCAGCACAGCGACACAGATCACAACGCTTTGTAAACTCGTAGATACTAGCTAGCCTATTTTCGGTGTGTGGCATGCATCCATAGAAGTCATGCTGACTTCTATGGAATCCAAATGACTGAAATCAGTCGTGGTGACTGAGAACTTCAATCCACGTGTCATCATCAGTGTGTGTGTGTGTGTATGTGTGAACGGTCTGGTGAACACACAGGTCTTCAAAAGCACTGACCTGGGTCAGTCTGAAAGGCCAATACATACTCCCTTCTCACATCGGAGAATCTTCCGGTTCGGACGGGCTTTCCGAACTATAGTTCTTCTCAGGACACCTGGAGGTGCAGAGTTCAGAGCAGAAGTTCTGAAACCGGCCATCAGAAGTTCGGAACGGCGTCACTTTGTATTTATATCACCTGTCCTCCCTTTCCAAAGAAAAGCTTGGACGTCCTTAACTCTTTGATTGCCATGGACGTGCTGACGCGGCCGTTGGCACTTGGTCCACAGTGCCATGGACGCGTTAGACGTGTTGGGGCAAATACATGTACATGTTACTTTTTACTTTACTATTAGTACTACTAGTATCTCCAATTTGCAATACTTTTACTCCACTACAATTATTTGTAAACTAGTTATCCTACTATAATTCTAGTAACCTCTGTGCGTGCGTTTGTAGTGGTGGTGGTGAAGCTACCCGGTTCTCCTCACTGGCTGGACCAATTGCTCTGATTTTGCACACAGCCATTGACCATTACCATCTCAACACAACTGTGAAGCCCGTTTCTCAATTTAATCAAATCCCAGCTTCTTATTAGCGTTTTTGTGTCAAAGAATGTCGTCCCATAGCTGCGGCTGCCCAGCTATGGGACAAACTGCCTCCCGGGTTGCCAGATCATGTGCGCATATCCCCCCACGGATGCGCTGCGCCGACCGGGTATGGTCTAGTAGATATAAATGACTATATTATAAAACATACATTAACAACTTTAGACCTATTTTATACATACTGTAGGCTATTTTCAAACATTAGTACTTTTACTTTTGGTACTGTAAGTATATTTTGATGCCGATACTATTTTGAATTCAGGCCTTTTACTTGTAACAGAGTATTTTTATATTGTGGTATTGGTACTTTTGTAAAATATCTGAGTACTTCTTCCACCACTGACACAGACACACACACACACACACACACACACACACACACACTCGCTGGTACTGACCTTGGGTCAGCGACGTGTCTGAGGCGCGGCGCCCCTCCCTGAAGCTGATGGGCGAGCGGTTGTGGGCCTCGCGGCGCTGGGAGCTCAGGGCCGCCATGGCCGGGTTGGCGGGCCGGGCACTCATGAAGGGGGGCGGGGTCATGCGAGGGCCAGAGCCGCTATTGGCCAGCACCACGTCGCCGAGAGACGAGGGGTCCTCCAGCAGGCCCATGGAGCCATGTCGTAGCCCATGTCACTGTCCACACTGCCCAGAGACGGCTTGTGGCCCAAACTGAACAGCTTACCTGGAAGAGTGTTAACCCATTAAGACCTGGAACGGTGTCATTTTTAGATTTGAGCTAAAAAGCATTATTTTACACTTTGGGCTATTCAAAAAATAGCAGATCTACAAGCTCATAGCGCGGCACAGCTTGTAGATCTGCTATTTTTGAAAAATCGTGAAAATGTGTGCAAATCTTTGAATATATATA
This sequence comes from Gymnoscopelus microlampas, assembly GCF_963454915.1. NCBI lineage: Eukaryota > Metazoa > Chordata > Actinopteri > Myctophiformes > Myctophidae > Gymnoscopelus > Gymnoscopelus microlampas. Next base: position 25,993,662 of record NC_139945.1, on the reverse strand, counting down.
TATTTTTAAGCGAACATTTTAACTCAAATCTTTGCTTCTGGGGGTCCCTGGAACAAAATATTTTGATGGGGGTCCGCGGCCAAATACATATAATTTTGGGGGTCCTTGACATGACAAAGATTGAGCACCACTGATATAGAAACACACGTTTTTCAGAAAACTGATTTAGGAGACATGTAGAATCGGCTTCAGGTCTCATGGGTTAAAAATGTCAAATTGAAAGAAAACCAGGGATGATGGGACGATATGAACATTTCATGTCATCACAACATGACATCACATGTCATCTTATTGCGGCCAAAATAATTGGGATTAATTATATCGTTTCTATAACCTCTTATCTCCATACTCTAACTTTTTGCGTTTTTTTTCCTAAATTAACGCCCTACTTCCGAGCTTCGAGCTTGTGGATCTGCTGCTTTTTAAAAGTAACAGTTTTGGATATATGAGGTTTCCCCCCGACAGAGACGATGTCATAGCTGTCTGCAAATTACAATACAAGCTTCAATATATGTTTTTTAAAGCGAACATTTGTAACTCTATGCTTCTTGGGGGTCCTTGGAACAAAATATGTTGAGGTCCGCGACCAAATACATAATTTTGGGGGTCCTTGACATGAAAACGTGTGAGAAACACTGATATTACAGCAACATACGTTTTCAGAAGGATTAGGATTAGGAATTTAGAAGACATTGTAGATGCGTTCCCGGATTGAATGGGTTAAACTGGGTGGTCCTTAAAAACCTTAAAATAAAAAGAAAGTTTGCTGGCACATTTTGCGTCTACTGGGGGTTGGGGGTTGGGGGTTGGGGGGGGGGGGGGGGTGTACCTTGGATGGACGGTCCCGGCTGGTTGGTGACCTCGGAGAGGGTGTGCCTGCGCTGGCCGAAGCGCGCCGCCGTCTGATAGGCCGACAGCAGGTGGGCGGGGTCGTCCTCGGTGTCGGCGGGCTCCTCGGTCTCGATGCCCTCGTCGATGGACGTCTCCATCATGTTGCTAGGCGACGAGGTGGAGGACTTGCGGAGGACGGAGGAGGAGAGGGGAGGCAGGGGGTCCAGCAGGCAGCCGTTCACCTGGAAGACAAAACACAACGCATGGATTAAAGCTAAATAAAATGTGCGATTTGTGAAACAGTATGAAAAGGACCACCCCCCCCCCCCACACACACACACATTAGCGCCATTTCCTAATCAATTATCACAATATGTAAAATGGTAGGCAACCCAGCCTGGCGGATACCTGTTATCTGATTCTGAGGAGGACACTTTTCTAGACACTTACTCTGTCTGTCTGTCTGTCTCTCAATTTCAATTCAATTCAAAGGAGCTTTATTGGCATGAGAAAACATATCGTCTCTGTCGGGTGGAAACCTCATAATTATGTCCAAAACTGTTACTTTTCAGGATTCAAATTCTAAAATAGCAAAAGTAGCAGATCCACAAGCTCAAAACGCGGTTTCGAGCTTCTCGAAACCTGGATCTGCTACTTTTGATGCGATTGTGTGATGCTGTAGTGTGATGATACGTATATAGGGCGTTAATTTACCAATATGAAGGTAAGAGGTTTCTGCCAGACAGCAACGATATGGTACGTTTACACTGCCATAATAATAATAATCTTTATTTGTGTAGCACCTTTCAAAAACAAGTTTACAAAGTGCTTCACAACACAAACCACAAGGGAAGTAAGGGGACAAAAGATCTGAAATATATAGGCAGGTGCAAGGCTGTTTCGTGATTTAAAAGCGAACAATAATATTTTTAAATCAATTCTTAAAGCCACAGGTAGCCTGTGCAGTGAGGCTAGCCTGGTTCAGACGAATCTGCCTTTGCAAAATTGCATGCACTTTAGCCCTCGGCAGATTAGGTCTGGCCCCCCTCCATAGAGATTTCAATTCTCTCCCTCCGCAGTTGTGCGGAGCCAACCAGGGCCCAGTATCCAAATGTGGGCGGGCTTATCACCTTATTTGGAGCAATGACGTACAAGGAAGCACTGCTCTGATTGGTTCGTTCAAGGAAGCACTGCTCTGATTGGTTTAGGTCTAACCAATAGAGTCCGATTGGATCTTTTTGTAACCGCCCCTTGGAAGAAAATCTACCGTTGATAGGGACCAGACTAATATCCACGCAGTGTGTCGTGTGATATTGTCTGGCTACGCGAGGCTACAGTGAGGCCAGAACAGGGGTGACAGTGATGTTGCTAGGTTTTACAATAGTCCAGGTGATTAGACAAAAGCATGAATAAGAGTGCATCTGAAAATGATATGAATGACCTAGTTTAAAGATGCTCCTTGGTTGGAAGATGGCAGATTTTGTGATATTGGAGAAATGTTTATTAAAATTCAGATTAGAGTAAAAAATTACACCAAGTTTTTTGGCCTCCTTGGAGCATTGCAACCTTGGGCTTCTAGCAGCAGTTTTTGGTCCAAACACAATCAACTTAGCTTTGTCATCGTTCAACATCAGAACGTTGTTAGACATCCAAGATTGTATAGCAGTGAGACAGTCCATCAGTGGGGTGAGTGAGGTGAGTGAGGTTGGGTCTAATGGGTCTATGGACAGATACATTTGAGTGTCATCGGCATAGAAATGGAGAGAGATGTTGAAATTGCGGATCATTTGACCTAATGGCAGCATATAAATGCAGAACAGCAAAGGACCAAGGATCGAACCTTGCGGGACGCCACAGGTTATGTCCGCAGGCTGGAGGGCACATTTCCAACTGCAACATGTGTCAAGCAACCGCCACCCCCCCCCCCCCCCCCCCCCCACTCTCATTATATCACTCACTCGCTCTCTTTAATCTTTCTCTATCCTCCCTCTCTCTTTTCTCTCTTCCTCTGTTACCATCTCTTTCTCTCTGTCTCTCAGTAAAGGCGCGGGGTGAGCGGGTGTGTGTGTGTGTGTGTGTGTGTGTGTGTGTGTGTGAGAGTGGGTGCATGTATACAGTACGTGTATGTTGTCAGTGTCAGGGATCATAAGCGGATCAATGGCACAGCGTCCTGTTTCATAATGTGACGGTCAGGCTCTGACGTCAGCGCATTTCACTCCAAACTTCAAATAACTTTATTAATCCCCACTAGTAGAGGCACACATGACACACGCACGAGCTAGATCACTGGTCCTCAACACCGGGTTCGAGATCTCCCGATGGTCCAACATGAACCCTTACGGGGTCTGTAACTCTGGGAGTGTATACAAATGGAGTTTGTACACTCAAAATGGAATGGAATTGGTTACACTCTGAGAGTTACAATAACACTGGGGACAGTTTGACGTGCATTATGTCAGTGGTTTAGTCAACGACCCGCACATTAATATGTATTTGGCTGTGGCCCCCATCTGAAAAGGTTTTGTGCCAGGGAGAATTATTAGACTAAAAAATATAGCAGATGTACAATCTTGCATCGCGGCACAAAGTGACGCGATGCGAGCTTGTAGATCTTGTAGACATTTGGCTATTTTGAATAGCCAAATGGATAAAGTGGTTACAATTATTGTGATGCTACTTTTGCTGGGGACCCCCTGCAACCCCCTCCCTCCCCTCAAGGACCTCTGGGGTCCCAGTTTGAGAACCAATGCATTAACTTAAGCCACAGACGCCCATTAAAATACAATAAAATACATAAATAAATCCAATCTACACTATAAAATCCTCAGTCATTTAACTCTCAGAGTTACAGGCTTGTTGTAAGTGACCTGTAAGAGTCCATGTGGACCTCCTGGTGGTCCGCGGACCACACATTGAGCAGCAGTGATGTGTAGATCAGTTGTTGTCGGGGGTAACGGGGCGTTGGTGTGGTGAGGAGACCTTCGCTCATTTCCCCCTATCCCAGTTTTTTTGTGAGGCATGCTGGGTAAGGAATGCGATTGCTCAACAGCCGACATGTGCGTGCAGACACACACACACACACACACACACACACACACACACACACACACACACACACACACACACACACACACACACACCACACACACACACACACACACACACACACACACACACACACACACACACACACACACACACACACGTACAGAACAGAGA
>NC_139945.1:25900992-25989412 GCF_963454915.1 Gymnoscopelus microlampas | reverse complement strand
GAAATGAGGCATTATTTATATATACACCCAGTGCATCTGCAGGCTTATAGAGGACCACGGTCCTGACGTCACTCCCTCTGCCTCTAGGTCACAGCAGCGGTGTTCTTTCTCTTGAAAGTTCCACAGGCAAATCTTAGATTTGCGTCATAAGAACTGTGTTCCAAAAATAAACAAAACCAGCCGGCGAATTCCTCAGGTACTGTATGTGACTCTGTGTCGTTTATGATATCCAGTTACATTTGATAGCGTCTGTGTTTGGAGAAAAACAAGATCATTCTTATAGCCTTTGGATAAATGTGTACTTTTCACAGTCAGTCGATGCTTCATATCCATATGAATAAAATCGCCCGGCTGATATGTTTATTTCTGAAACACAGTTCTTATCAGTGGTGGAAAAAGTACTCATTTTACTTAAGTAAAAGTATCAATACTGCAATGTAGAGGTACTCTGTTACAGGTGAAAGTCTGATTTAGACTTAGTTGCATGAGGGTGTCTCGCACCGAAAATAGCTGATTTACAAGCTCACACTGCGACGTGTTGTGAGCTTGGAGTTCTGTAATTGTTTTGTGTGTGACACCCGCACGCAATTAAGTTCTCAGGCTTAAACGTAGGATGCACGATTAACCAGTCTGGGTCATCATATCGGTAACGGCCGACGCTTCCCTTAAAATGCAATATAACCGATATCAAAATAACATATCGGTTTAAGACAATATTTTATTTTATATATTTATGTTGAAGGTGGCACCTGAAAAAAGCCTTTTGTGACGACCAAGGCTTCAGATTCAGGGTTTTCTGGAGAAGCTTTCAAAAGGGTAAACAAGTTGGAACATTCAAGCCGTTCATGTTGGGATAGGGGACAACATGTCAATAATGGTGCATCAGTAGTTTTGGAACAGAGCGAACAACATCATCTTCCTGACGAATGAAACAGTAGACAGTGTGTGTGTGTGTGTGTGTGTGTGTGTGTGTGTGTGTGTGTGTGTGTGTGTGTGTGTGTGTGTGTGTGTGTGTGTGTGTGTGTGTGTGTGTGTGTGTGTGTGTGTGTGTGTGTGTGTGTGTATGAATGTACAGTATGTAGTGTGTAGCCTTGCAGGGGGAGGAGGAGGAGGGAGGGGGGAGAGGGGGACAGAACAGTCTGTCCAGCCAATAGGAAAGAAGAAAAAGGTCACTGTTGGCACAGACAGACACTGATGAAAAAGAGAGCCGACTACAGTAACCATGTGTGTGTGTGTGTGTGTGTGTGTGTGTGTGTGTGTGTGTGAGTGTGTGTGTGTGTGTGTGAGTGAGTGAGAGAGAGAGAATAAGCAGCTGTCCTCTGATGTGAGTGCTTACATAAGAGAGAACAAGGCAGCTGCTCCGTGGCAGGTTCACACACACACACACACACACACACACACACACACACACACACACACACACACACACACACACACACACACACACACACACGTTTGTATTACCATACTTGTGAGGACAACAAATCGACATCTGAGGATGGCGATTTTATGAATGTCAAATCTTTTTTTTTGCCTTTTTTTTTATTGTTAGCCCTGAAGCAGATTTTTAGTGCCGAACGCTGGCGTGTAACCAAGGACAGAGACGCACGCACATGCACACGCACACGCACACGCACACGCGCACACGCACACGCACACGCACACGCACACGCACACGCACACGCACACACACACACACACACACACACACACAGAGCAAGCTTATCATAAAGTCATCCCTGCCAGGTGCTTTTGTTTCTGGTAAGCGTGGTGGAAGTTATGACCTAATAAAGAAATCATTGACAGAAGTTGGCCATTCTGAGAAGCGCCAGAGAGCTTGAATAACTGAGATCACATCATTCACCAGGGCTGCTGAACTCCAGCTTTGGAGGTGCAACCTCATCAGTGGTGCAAAGTAACTAAGTACATTTACTCAAGTACTGTACTTGAGTACAATTTTGAGGTACTTTTACTTTAATGGAGTATTTTCAATTTGCAATACTTTTACTTCTACTCCACTACATCTCAGAGGCATTTTTTTTTACTTTTACTCCACTACAATTATTTGAAAAAAGACTATCTACAGCTCACAAAGCGTCGCGATGCGACGCGTTATGAGCTTTTAGCTTGTAGATCGCTATTTTTGAATAGCCAAAGAAATCTTAAAATTCCGCGTTCCCAGACTTAATGGTTTCTATTGAAACAGTAGTCAATAGAATAATTGCTCAGAATGGATAGTAGCTATCCTATTGTCCTAGTAGAGTCCAGTGGCTGGTGTAAACATGATGGCAGACAGAGTGCTCTGTCAGTGTAGAAATGGAAACACTTGAAAACCCTAAAGACGACGATAACAACATAATTATGACAGCTCTGTCTGCAAAGCTGTTCCACTGTCAAAACCTTTGTCTGCATTATATACTGTAGTCTCTGTCAGGTGGAAAAACCTCATATGTCCAAAACACTTTTGTGTGACTCTGTAACAGTGGTGGAAAAAGTACTCACATTTTTTACTTTGGTAAAATATCAATACTGCAATGTAGAAATACTCTGTTACAAGTAAAAGTCCGGGATTAAAAGTACAAAAGTATTGGTATCAAAATGTACTTAAAGTACCAAAGTAGAAAGTACTCATTATGCAGAATGTCCCATATGACAAGTTTTAAAATGTATAAAATGTATTAAAATCTTTTGAAAATAGCAGATCTACAAGCTCACAATGCGTCGCATCGCGACGCATTGTGAGCTTGTAGATCTGCTATTTTCAAATGGCCGAAATGGGTATTGGGCTGAAGTGGTTAATGTATGTTTTATAATACAAATCTAAATCTACAAAGTAAAAGTACCTCAAAATTGTACAGTACTTGAGTAAATGTACTTAGTTACTTTACACCACTGCTCTGTAGTATGATCAAGTAGGGCGTTAATTTACGAAAAAAAAAACACGAAAAGTTAGAATATGGAGATAGGAGGTTTCTGCCCGACGACATTAGTAGGAAAACGTACGGCGGGACGTTTTAGTAAACTAGTAAACAAACAGTGGAGATCCAGGTGTGTATACAGTGGGTACGGTCCAACGCCGGCCCATAAGTAACAACACCATCCTGTAGGTCATTCTTGTGACGTGCTGCACGCTATGTGTATACATTTTATGTCATGCTGCGGTTAACGGCAGATAACAGCCAACATTCCAAGTGTTCCACGTTTATAAACTAGCACACACACACACACACACACACACACACACACACACACACACACACACACACACACACACACACACACACACACACACACACACACACACACACACACACACACACACACACACACACACACACACACACACACACTGTTTTATGGAAGATGCTTCAGAGCATAATGCTAGTTTGACCACTTTAACTGCTCTAATCTTAAAATAATAACCCGGAAACCATAGATGTAGAAACCTAGATACCTCATTGGCCTCTGCAGTTCGTTGGAGCGACCTGTATCGCGGCCGCCATGTTAGAGGAGGCACGCTGCCATTCAAAGTGACTACTGGCCAATCACAGCGCGTTGACCACTGGCCAGTCACAGCGCGTTGACCACTGGCCAATCACAGCGCGTCTAACTGACTAATTGCTGCCTCTTAAAGAGTTAAGGGCTGGGTTACGAAAAGACACACACACACACACACACACACACACACACACACACACACACACACACACACACACACACACACACACACACACACACACACACACACACACACACACACAAACACACACACACACACACACACACACAGAGAGAACCTACTTTGGGCGTGCCAACGTCTTCCATAAAGCTGTGGTCCTGTGTGAAGGTGAAGGCATCAGAGGAGGCCTGGGGCAGAGCAGGAGAACGCAGGAGACGCATGCCCTGTGGGAGCAAGCCCACCTGGCCTGATCCACTGGTGGCCTGGAGGAGGAGGAGAGGGACCAGATATATGACTCGTCTGACGGACGGGCAAGACTTCACAATCATAAAACATATTGGCAATCACTTCTTAGAAATGTACTGTGATGAGTTTGACGGAAGTTAGTTTGTTGGCCTGAAAAAAAGATGTTTGGTGAAATATGTGACAGAGAGAGAGAGAGAGAGAGAGAGAGAGAGAGAGAGAGAGAGAGAGAGAGAGAGAGAGAGAGAGAGAGAGAGAGAGAGAGAGAGAGAGAGAGAGAGAGAGAGAGAGAGAGAGACACAGCGAGAGAGAGACACACAGTGAGAGAGAGACAGAGACACACACAGAGAGAGAGAGAGAGAGACAGAGAGGGGGGAGAGAGAGAGAGAGAGACAGACAGACAGACAGACAGACAGACAGACAGACAGACAGACAGACAGAGAGAGAGAGAGAGAGAGAGAGAGAGAGTATGAGTGAGTGAGTGAGAGTAACGGTGAGTGAGTGAGAGAGAGAAAGAGAGAGAGAGCGAGAGAGAGCGAGAGAGAAAAAGAGAGAGAGAAAAAGAGAGAGAGTGTGAGTGAGTGAGTGAGTGAGTGAGTGAGAGAGAGAGAGAAGAGAGAGAGAGAGAAAGAGAGAGTGAGTGAGTAGAAAAATAGGGTCAGATAATGAATGAATAAGATGAGATAAGAAGAGATGCATTATGATCAAGGGTGAGGCAGAACAGAAAGGAGGTGATGAAACCGCTCCAGTTTGTTTGAGAGTGCAGGTGTGAATGACGGCACTTTGATCATCAAACATTTAACGCTCCCTCAAACACCTTCGCCCTCAGAGGGCCGTGGAGGAAGAAGTACTTTTTTTTTTACTTAAGTAAAAGCAGCAATACCACAGATGTTGAAATACTCTTGTTATAAGTGAAAGTGCCGCATTCTAGAAGTTCAAACATATTGGCATCAATATACTAAAAACAAAGTACCAAAAGTAATACTCATTATGCAGAATGTCCTCTTTTCACAATAACTTTTTACGTTACTTAGAAAAAATACAATAAAATGTTATGCACTGAAACTTTTAGGTTATTTGGCTTGTTTTTGCCAACAAAATGAAACGTACGTCATTTTAAAGTTTGTTACATTCCATTTAATTCATTTTCTGTAAACATCATTCTTCCTTCAGTTAATAAATTCCCTTTATTTGTACAAAAGCTGTTGTCTCCTTCAATTGTGCCTATGTGCTTTTTTTAATGTCTCTTTATTTGGCAGAGGTGCGGACAAAATAGATGTCATACAAAATCACGCAAAACCCATTTTATGTATGTTTTGCTATGCTTTGTCTGTCAGTCATTTAGCAGACGCTTTTATCCAAAGCGACTTACAGTAAGTGCATTCAACATAGGTAGGCAAGAAAACTACTAAATCACCAGAAGTCTTAAGTGCATTCTCTTCTAAAACAAGCAACTAAGAGTATACCTAGCGCTAAGGTAAAAGTGCAATATATCAGCTTGATATGTTTCAAAAGCTATGCTATGCTTTGTCTGTTTCAAAAGCCTATTCCTTTTCCTTCTTTTCCTGATTCCTCCGATCACCTTAAACCAGGGGTCTTCAACGTTTTTCAGGTCAAGGACCCCCTAGCTGAGAGAGAGATGAAGCAGGGACCCCCCCTCTATGTTGTATGAATTGTGTTTCAGATTAAACTTTTATTTTTTCCCTCTACACCACACTTCTTTGCCCAACAAATCTACAAGCTCACAACACCTCGCAGCGCGAGGTGTTGTGAGCTTGTAGATCTGCAATTTTTTGCCAAAGTTCTCCTCAGAAAAGGGATGCGACTGTAGGGTTCAGATGGTTAATGTAAAAACAAAAAAAATCATATCACACAAAGATTTGCTGGTCCCCCTGTAGTAACTCTGAGGACCCCCTAGGGGTCCCGGACCCCCTGTTGAAGAACCCTGCCTTAAACTATGTCACAGTTTCATTACGTTGCTGTGTGTGATGTTATAGATACCGTTGAAGATGTTCGAAATAAACCAAACTAAACCAAGTTACTGTACCCCACACTGCCGGTGGGTTTATGTACTGTGTACTGTACCTTAGCGACGGTCTGCTCAGCGATGGTGCTGGGCCTCCGCTGGCGGGGGTCCAGCCTCTGCTCCACTGGGAAGCTGCAGCGATGGGCCTTCAGCCTCTCCACCAGCAGGTAGTAGATAGCAGCAAAGTGGTTGTAACTCTTGTTCTGGAGAGACTGCAGGAGGGATGGATGGAGAGAGAGAGAGAGAGGGCCATGAAAAGCAAGGTTACTGCAGGTAACCCCCCCCCCCCCCCCCAGATTCAGCACAAACATGGGGATGGATTCATTCTACTATTATGCCACCAAAATGTGGATTCTAGCTTGCCAAAAGAAATGAACCCCCCCCCCCCCCCTGTTTTTCTGTAAAACTACTTTTATTATTGGTCCTAGTATTGATGATTTCTTGTATAGTATTGTATGACTTTATGTGTCTTGATGAATTGAATACACAGGACCACAATGGAAACAAGCCCTCAGGGCTTGTTGTGTTATCCTTTTAGCATTATTGTATAACTGTAACTCTGTACTTTTTGCTAAATGTTAATAAAGTATTCAATAAAAAAAAAAAACTAATGCTGCAACTAAAAGCAGAAGGTAAAACATTGCCTACGGACGCTGATGTTGGGTTGTATGGGCCCTATACAATCTACGCTAAGTTAAGCTAAGTGAATATTAGCGGCCCCCTTCTCCTTCACATAGGAAGGAGCCAGTAGAGGAGGTTCTGTTTCTCCTTCACATAGGAAGGAGCCAGTAGAGGAGGTTCTTTTTATCCTTCACATAGGAAGGAGCCAGTAAGTAGTTGGGGCATCTATAGAAAGGATGCCTCCTGGTCGCCTCCCCGGGGAGGTTTTCCACATCCAGCTGGGAGGAGACCACAGGGCAGACCGAGGACCAGGTGGGGTGATTATTCTATCTCCACGCTGGCCTAGAAACGCCTCAGGATCCCCCCCGTCAGAGCTGGCTAACGTGGCCAGGGAAAGGGTGGAAGTCTGGGATTCTCTGCAGGAAACTGCTGCCTTCGCGATCCGACTCCGGATAAGCGGACGAACATGGAGTGCGTTTATTTAATTTAGTTTCTTTGTCAACACTCCAAGCTTTGCTCTACTAGAAGCCGATATCAGACGCTTTTTTCCATTCCTTAAGGCATTTCAATTGTACAATAATTCAGTTCCACAATAATACACCGACATTTCAGCCCCCCAAACAACGTTTGCAAATAACAGCTTAGCTATCGACAAAATGATGTTGCAACACTTTTGTTTCTGATGCACTTACACTGTAGTCATTTATATTCCATTACACACACACACACACACATGCACATACTGTACACACACACAGCTCATGCAGGCCCAGTCTACAGCAGCTAACAAATAATAACAATTTCTGTGAAAATAATTTCTGCAAGCTTAGACAATACTTGTGTTATTATGGGTTCATTGTCGGTTTCTATTCCCCGTCGAGTGTATCTGATCTGTTCATAAAAAAAGAACACACACACACACACACACGCTAGGCGTAGATAGCCTGACTGATTCTTCAACAATAGGTCTAAATTGCTGAGCAAATATGCAACAAAAAAAAAGAATGGTTGAAACCGATGAACTCATGAGCCTGAAAGAACAGGAACATATGTTTCCAAAACATTTTAAAAAGAGCGGGTTTTATACAAAATGTAAATCTTCAACATTCACGCTTGACAGTTTTGTTGGATACAATCATTTAACCACTGCCACATGTGGCTTAGAATTTCATAGAAACATTTAGTATTATCGTCTGTCGGGTGGAAACCTCATATGTCCAAAACTGTCACTTTTCAGGATTCAAATTCAAAAATAGTAAAAGTAGCAGATTCACAAGTTCGAAACGCTTGCAGATCTGCTACTTCTGACGCTGTAGTGTGATCAAGCAGGGCGTTGGTTCATTCACAAAAAAACTCAAAAAGTTAGAATAGAGATAAGAGGTTTCTGCCTGACAGTGGCAATGTTGTTTTTTCAGCTTGAGGCTGTTTCATATCAAAGTGGAACAGACAAAGCATGGCAAAACATACATAAAATGGGTTTTGCGTGATTTTGGATGACGTCTATTTTGGCCGCGCCTCCGCCAAATAAAGAGACATAAAAAAAAGCACAAAATAGGATTAGTAGTGGGCTATACGGTGGTTACCAAGCAGGCGGATAGCGGCCAGCAGTGCGCTGCTGATTTACAGTATCAACGACCCCCTTACTTACACACAAAAACTTCGGTGAAACAGCGAGTAACTTTCAGTGGTGGAAAAAGTACTCAAATGTTTTACTTAAGTAAAAGTATCAATGTAGAAGTACTCTGTTACAAGTAAAAGCTCACGATCTACAAGTTGTGTGCTTGTAGAGCGGCTATTTTCAAATAACCAAGGTATGAAATGGGGCTAAAGTGGTTAATGTATGTTTTATAATGTAATCATTTATATCTGCAAAGTAACTAAAGTTTTCACATAATGGTGGAGTAAAAGTACAATATTTGCCTCTGAGCTGTAGTGGAGTAGAAGTAAAAGTATAGACAATTGGAAATACTCCAGTAAAGTAAAAGTACCTCAGAATTGTATTTAAGTACAGTACTTGAAGTAAATGTACTTGGTTACTTTACACCACTGGTAACTTTAGACACAGACACCAAATTTGGCTTAGCATTGATATAATGATGATCTATATCATTCATATAGCAGTGGACTATTAAGTATAACTTAATTACAGTATATAGTTATAAAGCAAATCTGCAGCATACCAAACCATCTCCCTGTGTATACTGAATCAAAGCTCTTGTGTCAAACCCTTAAGCGTATGTAGCTTGATTTATACCGAGTTGTACAATGGTGACGCGTGACGAAAATAGACAATCTACAAGCTCTACAACGCGCCGGTTTCCGGTTGCTTTTCAGGACCGGAAGTTCCAAGATGGCGGATTTGAATTCGCCGAAAAAGTGGCTTCAAAACCAAGGGGTGGCGTCACCGGTCCCCTCCGTCCATTTTTTTTTTACAGTCTTTGCATACAACGGATCAGAAATCAGGCATAAGATAACTTACCTCTACAGTCTTGTGCTGGTCGATGCCCAGGCTGTGCATCAGACGGAGGACCTGCTCGCTGTACTCTCCCAGCACCGGCCCACCCTCGGCGGGCAGGACCTGCTGGTACATCAGGTGCCTCTGCACCGGCACGTCCATTACCATCCACTTGTGTTCCTTGATCTGGGCCACGGACAGACGCTTGGACGGGTCCAGAACCAACATCTTGCGGATCAGGTGTTCACAGTCTGGATGGGGGGGGGGGGGGGGGGCGTAAGGTATAGGCAGAGAGAAACTACTGGGTTAAGACAAGATTTGACCTTTAATTTAGATACGAACACTCATGAAACAGAAGGGGGTGAGCTGAGCTTAAATGTAGGGTAAGTGGTATTTCTTATCTCCATATTTGCACTTTTTGTGTGTTTTTTCGTCAATTAACGCCCTAGTTGATCATACTACAGCGTCACACAAAAGAATAAAAAGTAGCAGATCCACAAGCTTGAAACGCGGCATGAAGCAACGCATTTTGAGCTTGTAGATCTGCTACTTTTGAATTTGAATCCTGAAAAGTAACAGTTCTGAACATACAGTATGAGGTTTCCAATCGACAGAGACGAAACACAATATATTCTGATAGTTATCATTGCTATTAGAGTGTTTGTTCAGTACCAATTTTATAGTTTTTTTTCTTTCAATTGTGTCTGCTTAATTTTTTTGTGTAATCACTTCCAATTTCACTTGTTTATCCTGTATTGGATTCGCTCTCCTGATTTGTTAAAATTTGTATCCCGGGCCAAGGATGCATTTATGTTTAGTTTACTAAAGTGCTGACGAGAAAGGGAGACCTCTTTTACAGAACAAACAATCTATATAGTTTATAATATAGAGCTATTAAAGGGCAGTGTAATGATGGATTGGCCTCCCTGTCCAATCTTTAGCTATAGATATGAGCTACTACAGTATGTGTGCAGTTTGTAAACAAATCACAATGCAGTGTTCAGCAGTGAAAGCTGCAGTAAACAGCAAAAACACTGTCAAGCCACAATTTATTGTGGAACCAGCTCAGTGGCCATGATGTGGCCGAGTCATGCCAAAGATTACAAAAAAGAACTTGAATATTCCCAATTCTGGGAAATTGCAAAGTGTGGTTGCGCCGACGCCAAGAGTTATAGGCCGAAACGTAAAGTGGGCTGTTATAGCGCCACCATGAGGCCGACAGTTGAAATTATTTTTTTAATAATTTCGCACTAAATTATGAACTTCCCCTCTAAGTGTTGTAACTCCAGCCCTTACGGTTTCTGAGAAAAAGAGTTTTTTCATTTTCCCATTCAAGTCGATGGAGACATTTAATGCACTAATAAATCAATATCAATTCAACTATAGAACGTATCCCTTAGCAAAATGGATGCACACGATTCCCGGTGAAGCCGGCCAATTTGACATATGGCACGAGTGTGGGAAACAAGAAAGAAAATGACTTGAAGTCATATTCTACCAGGTGCTGTGTGTGTGTGTGTGTGTGTGTGTGTGTGTGTGTGTGTGTGTGTGTGTGTGTTTGTTTTCATAGACCTGATTACTTGTTTTTCGGAATGCTTATTTCTCTCGCCAAACCTGGCAACATAATTTGCGACGCGAAACGCTAATAATGTTTTTTATATAAGTGGTGGCAACATTTTTAGACACCACACAGGTCTTCCCAACAATAGCGAAGATTGAAGTCAGTGTGAACATGGCCAAATAATAACTTAATAGCCAAACTAGGTCTAATGAAGCACGCTAGCATTTAGGCTAACTGTGTTAGCCTGAGGCTGCAGTACAACTTGCACTGTCTGCTCTGCAACTGTTGCAGTGTGAATGAGGGGAGCGGAGAGCGGAGGGCTGTTACTGTGGGGGGCGGGCCGTCTCCCCATTCGTGTGGCCATTGGCTTCAAGGAGTGAAGGACAGCCAGGACAGCCAATGACGCAAATGTGTCGAAAATATGTCTAATGCAAATCTGTAATATGTCGACCTCTGCTCTGACGATTCTTAGACTCAGGCGCTCTTCGAGCACCTGGTAAAAACTGTGGGAGGAGTAGCGCGCCAAAATAAAGTTTATCGTCGGAAGATTACTAAAGTCTGGTTGAACCACACTAATTACCAGCTTGTTGCTGCCATAGAGTAAAAAATAATAGAGAGGGCACCGGATATCCCCTCCCATCCACTTGCATTGAGTTGCTCACACAGCGCATTGGCCAAAATCACCCCTTCTTCCAGGTTGGAAATGTGATGGGCGAGGCCTATTTGGGGCTTCTGCACGTCACACGTGCACGTTTTGCGTCACAGAGGTGCGCAACCCCGTGCGCAAGCTCGTGAGTCGAGCCCATTAGTCGAAACCGTTTTCGCTCGTACAGTGGCCCCATCCGTTTTAAACTGCAGTACCTATGAATGGCCAGCATGTCCATTGCGCTTCAATGCAAACTCTGGGTTCTGGGGGCTTGGTTGCTGCGCTATATGGACTTTGTCATCACATTCTCCTCATTGTCCGTCCTTTAAGCCAATGTGGAGTAAGCAATGCCTTCCCATACTCTGAACGGGCGTAAGAGCGTTGTCACTGACTTGAGTGACTGCACAACACGTTCACCCGAATGTCCTCTCAGGCTATGGCATCACAACTGCCGGCGCTACATAAAGAGGGAAATGTGTTGGTTCAATTAACATGTTTTATTTGATTGATGAAACATGTCATTTTGCTGGGGACCCCTGATACCTCCTCAAGGACCCCTGGGGGTCCCTGTACCACAATTTGAGAACCACTGACTTAGATGTCCGATGTAGTGTCTGCTGATAAGAATAAAATGTGAGTTAGATGTTAAACTTTATGATTATATGAGCCGTTTAAACGTGTTAATCAGTATGTGTAATAACATAAGGATGATAGCAGACCAACACAACCAACAAGCGCGCGCACGCACACACACACACACACACACACACACACACACACACACACACACACACACACACACACACACACACACACACACACACACACACACACACACACACACACACACACACTCCACGCTATGTGTATACATTTTATGTCATGCTGGCTGCGGTTAACTGCGGATAACAGGGTGTTCCACGTTTATAAATTAACACGCACACACACACACACACACACACACACCCACACACAGTATCCCTCCCCCATCTGACGACATTGCCGTCTGATACAATAGCCTAGTTAAATGATTAGATCATAAGAAACTCTGCGGCCGCAATGATTGGCGCTCAGGTCAGGATTACATAAAAATGTATAAATTAATAAGAATGAAATTTGCTTAGTCTCTGAAACAGTGTTCAAACAAGTTGAATATGTTATTTAAAACTGCAGTTTTTATTAGAAGCCTAGTAGACGTTTAGTAGTAGTTATTTTTGTTTACCTAGGTTTACAGTTACATGTAGATGTTGGATTGTTTGTGCCTGTAAGAGTAAATGAATACATCCACTAGTGAGCTATAGATGTGAAAGGCACCTTAATTTAACTCTTGAGTTTAATACACAGTATATATTTTGGTGTATGTATGTAAGATGCAAGAGTCATGACAGCACTTTTCAAGGTTTTTTTAGCTCGCCACAAGCTGGTATATTATGACGGTGTCATTCCTTGTTTTTACCCAATGACACTCAGCATCGAGAGTTGGATTGGGGGTCCAGGGGGTCCCTGTGACATAGTACTAGCATCACACCAAGCTGCCTCACACCAAGCAAACAGGAGATGGGCTCCTATCCTGACCTATGGGGCCACATGACTCCATGGGTTCCCGAGGCTACTTACTATAATGCGGAAGCTGTGACTAGACAATGACGTGCTTTGGATGCCGGCATGGGTCCCTTAATGAATGTGTCAGCCCAGATGAACCTCCCCTGTGCTCTCTCTTCCCCCTCCTAATGAGAGCTCCTCACCTCTAGTTAGAGAGGAGATGCGTTTGACGTCAGACACACAGCTGGGTTCCTAACAGGATTACGGTGCTCCGGCTGTGCCACATTGGCCTGTCTGTGTACCGTCTCCACGGCATTCCTTCCTACCAGACTGCGTTCTCACCCTCGCACCCCGCTGCTCCGGTTAAAGTCTTAAAGGTCTTGGACGCAGGCTGGGTGATTTTTGGCACATTTGACTCTAGCCTTGATAGTTAATTTCCGGTTACGCTTGGGTCTTTGTGGATTATTAATAAGATAACCTGTTGGACATTTTTTGCCATCGTTTACACTTACAGTATTATTTCCACTGTAATGGAAAACATGCAATTGAATACCTCCTTATTGTTATTGTTATTGTTGTTAACACAAATGTTATGTAACAAATTGCAAGCTTTATATTCTGATAGCAATCATTGCAATAGAGTGTTTGTTCAGTAACAGGGGTCTCCCTGTCTCTCCTGTTTATCTCTTTGATAAACAGAAAATCCATTTCCAGGTGGGACCTCAATTTCAGCCAGTCAAGAGAGAGAACCCATTTATCAGCTTCAAATTTATAGTGTTCCAGTTCCAAAATTGTCTGCTTATGTTTTTGTTTCATCACTTGTTAATCTTGTATCCTGTATGAGTTCTCGCTCCTGATTGGATAAATTTGGTATCCTGACCTGAAAATGTATTTTCTGTTTGCTAAAGAACTGGAGAGACAGAATATAGAGATATTTAACTATATACTCTAAATAAATAGCGGAAATAGCAGATCTACAAGCTCACCACATGTTGCAATGCGACACGTTGTGAGTAGATCTGCACTTTTTAGATATGTTTTGAAAATCGTGAATATTTTGATTTTTTTGGCAAATTCTGGGCAGACTTTTGCCAATAACCTGCCCAAAATGGGGATGCCAAAATGGGGATGCCAGGTTTAAAGTCGTATAAACCATCAGATCTCTCAGATTTGCTTTTCATCAAATCAGGTGATCAGGTGTTCCAAGACTTTATTTTTAGAAACACTGTTATGGCCCTGCGTGTATTCCTACGAGTCCTACCCGCTCAAGCCACGGACATCTCCCTCGGGTACAATAATATGACACCCCCACTGGGGTCCAACTTAATTTCAAAATGCAATCTGGGCCTGCCTTGACCCGTCGCCTTCGTCAGCCATGTCTCTAACTAACTGTAGCTCAGAAGCAAACACCAGTAACCGTTGCGTCGTTGAGTCGGCCGCCTTGTTTATAGCAACAGGGTTGAGGCTACACACATTTCTGGAAGCTCCAAGCCACCAGGGAGAGCTGGGCTATGCAGCTGGCCCAGACTGCCTGCCTGGCTGGCTGGGCTGACTGCTGGACCAACTGATTGACTGACTGACTGACTGACTGACTGTCTGTCTGTCTGTCTGTCCGGGGCCAGAGAACATACCATTACACCACAATGACTCAACCGCTCAAACATCCAACTTAACACATTCAATCTGTCGCTGGTGTGGAGTTACACCGAGTCGTGTGCCCCCCCAAGGGGGTCAAGACGGATCTGTAAGAATTTTCTTATTCCATCCTGATTGGCTAAGATTGCCTTCCAAAGTTTGCAGGAGGGGCCCATTTGAAACAAAATGCCTCTAATCATGAAACCAGCGTTAAATCGTCCTCATGGTGGCACTAAAACAGGCTGATTCAAGTTTTGACCTATAACTGGACCGATTGGCATGAACCTTTGCATGCACACTTCCTAGAGGCCAAGGAAAAACCTCTACCCTGCATTTTTCCCATCAGCCTTTTATAGCGCCACCAGGAGGCCGTTTTTGCAAAACACATTTTTTATATTACTCCTACAGATTTTGTCCAAACATCACACAAATTGTTACAGATTATCTCTATAGTCATGTGATCAAGACGGATCTGTATAATTTTTCATATTCCTAACACATTCCCACTAGGCCGATGAAGAAATGCCACCCTTTTCACATTGGCCTATTATAGCGCCACCAGCTGGCAGATTTGTGCTAAACACTTTTTTTAATATTGAGATATGAGACATGAGATATGACAGTACAGACTACTGAGACTAGGCATTTGGTGATGAGAATTATCAATATAGCATCCATGATCCATCCATCTGCAGGCTGGCAGACGGCTGTTAATTAATCCATTGAAATAAAAAAAAAGGAACGGATGGTTTTCTGCTGAGGAAACAGCAATGAAAGCGACCAATTCCAGAATAATCATTATCTATATATCATCTATATTCTATATCATTATCACAGGGATGCGGGGGTTAAGAGAGCTGCTCCTGGAGTCTAAAATCTCCTCAGTCCACTTGGGGGGCGGGGTTTGCCAACCGGTCCCGTACGTTCCCAAATCACGCCTCCCTTATACCAGAAAATAGCCAATCTACAAGTTCACATCACATTGGTTGGCTATTCAAAAATAGCAGATATACAAGCTCATAGCGCATCACTTCGAGCGTCACTTCGTGCCATGCTAATGCCAAATATTTTGAGATGGAGGTCGGCGAGCAAATACATACAATGTTTGGGGGTCCTTAACATGAAAAAGTTTGAGCACTGCTATAGCATTATACGTTTTTCAGAAATAGGATTTAGAAGACATTTTGTAGAATGGGTCTCAGGTCTTAATGGGTTAATAATCTACGAGTGCAGTCAGTCAGTGAGCTCAGGGTCGAACTGACACCCAGGTTTACGTTATTATGTTATCTGCAACGTTCTAATCCAAAGTCAGTGAGAATTACAGGGGGACATGGGAGATTTGACAGCGATAGAGAGGCAAAGAAAAACAGACTGAGAACAGACTGAGGTCCTAATAACGTCATAACGTCTGAGTCACTGTTGAACAACACAGCACAGCACGCAGGGATAGATGGAGCAAGGGATAAAGTACGGCACAGACTCGCTGGGGATTAAGTTATTTGTTTGTTCTGGGGGCAGCATGAACCTGAGTCGTATCGTCCTGTAACACTACCTACCACAAACCTAGAGTATGGTGAAACAACACTATCTACCACACACCTATAGAGCATGGGAAACAACACTATCTACCACAAACCTATAGAGCATGGGAAACAACACTATCTATTACCACACACCTATAGAGCATGGGAAACAACACTATCTACCACACACCTATAGAGCATGGGAAACAACACTATCTACCACACACCTATAGAGCATGGGAAACAACTCTTTGAATGTATATATTTTGAAGCAAACATTTATAACTCAAACGTTTGCTTCTGGAGGTCCCTGGCATAATATATATTTTTAGATGGGGGTCCGCGGCCAAATATGTATCATTTTGGAGGTCCTTGAAATGAAAATGTTTAAGAACCAGTGGTCTAGATAGGGTTGAGACCTTGTAGATCTGAGCAGGGGTGAGCTTGTAGATCTGCTATTTTCACTAATTAATAAAACATTTTTTTCCCCTCTAAATCATGGATTATTTTTCTCTCTTTTTATGGAATTCTTTTGAAAAAAGTTTGAATTAGTTTTTAACTTAAGAAAATTTAATTTTGGGAAAATCTTTTGAAAAAATAATGATTAAAAACTAAATGTAGGAAACAAAAAATAAAGGGGTATTTACTCGTGACCGACACAAATGTGTCCTTGACCCACAAATGGGTCTCGACCCAGTGCTTGGGAACCAGTGGTCTAGACAGTGTGAGTTGGCCGTGTCGTGCCGTGCCGTACTAGGCTGTACTAGGCCGTACCGCGGGGCCGGCCAGAGGAACAAGACAGAGAGGAGAGATGTACTGTAGTGTGTGTAGACCGTCGGCACACTGTGTTCTCCTCACACAGAGAACAGTACAGGGGCTGGACCGTGTGTGTGTGTGTGTGTGTGTGTGTGTGTGTGTGTGTGTGTGTGTGTGTGTGTGTGTGTGTGTGTGTGTGTGTGTGTGTGTGTGTGTGTGTGTGTGTGGTGAGCGTCTGTGTGCCGTAGGCCAAAGGACTAACATTAACCCCCCCCCCCCCCCACACACACACACACACACACACACACACACACACACACACACGCACATTCCCATAACATCTTAATCGTTTCAAGGTCCCGCGCTATAACCCCCTGTGGAGCAAGTGTTACTGACTCTAGTGTAGACAGACGGGCAGAGGGGGAGACTCACTGACAGACAGACAGACAGACAGACAGACAGACCGACAGACAGACAGACAGACAGACAGACAGACAGACAGACAGACAGACACAGACAGACAGACAGACAGGCAGAGAGACAGACAGGCAGAGAGGAGGTGGTGAGTCTCCCTCAGAGAAGCAGTGAGGAGGAGCTGGAAGCACTTGGCCTGGCTCTTCCCCAGGTTACATAAACAGCAACCGCGGCTCTGGAGTTAGTCTGTTGCCAAGGTAGCTAGCCGGCTAGCAGCGCCGCTAACAGCGGGGCTGCTGCTGTTGTTAGCGGAACGGTTAGCTAACCTGACTGACTCACACTGCAATTTGCACACATCTGCATACATGCACCCACACACACGTTTGCATTACTATACTTGCGAGGACATCAACATAGATTTTATCAACGTCATTTTTATGTATTTATTTTTGCCATTTTCAACCCTAAACAGAAAGCCAAAAATAGGCGATGTACAAGCTCACAACCCGACGCAGCAGCACAACAGGTTGTGAGCTTGTAGATCACCTATTTTCGGTGCATGTCACCGGCGTGGCGAGTATAAATCGGGCAACAAAAAAGAAAACTCCAATCCTAAACCTAACCTATAAATGCCTAATCCCTAACCCCATCCTCAACCCTCTGAGGGCCAGGAAAATTGGCATGACCACCATGTCCATTTCTCAAATTCTACTATACTTCTGGGGACATTTTTGCCTCTCACAAGTATAGTGATACACGCACGCACGCACACACGCACACACACACACACACACACACACACACACCTATTGTTCTGCGTTCAAATGGTGATCGCTGCGGTAGTAGTTAATACTGTGAACTCCTTTGCCCCTACAATGACAGCAGTGTGGGGCAGGGTGGACATTGGACAGAATGCTGACCTGCTCCACTGGGCTACATTCTCTGCTCTCAGGGCTGTTATGCCTTATTATTGGAGATTATTACACCATACAGGGGTTGTTATCCACTTAAACCCTCTAGTAGTCTTACTGAAACTGACTTCAGTTACAAGTAAATACTTGGACCACTTTTTTCCCGTCCACACAATTTTTTATTTTTTTTTGCCAAAAATAGCCGATCTACAAGTCTACAAGCCTGTAGGCTTGTAGGCTAATGCTTCCCCCAGAATATGGATGGAATATGGACAATAACCTACCTGACCTGGCGGAGACCTGTGCTCCGAGGAGCACTTTTTCTAGTTATCATTGATTTTTTTAAATATGGGTATAAAAATCAGTAATGGGTGGTCTAGGACTCAGCATTGGGCTCATACTGTGTTGGAGGTAAAACACGGAACAGGGGATGTAAGGACTGTACAGACAGGTATGTGATGAACACTCCCAGATGAATGTCGTCTCTGTCGGGTGGAAACCTCATATGTCCAAAACGGTAAACTTTTCAGGAAATGTAAAAAACTAAGAAAAGAATATGCATGGAAAGCCCCACAGACACACTTAAAAACGTCCTACTCTTTCACTTAATAACTTCACTCATGACGGGTCGCATTGTAGATCGGCTATTCTTTGCCACTTTTGTGTGAAACGGTTGAATGACAAAAGCAGGGCATTAGTTGTACGTGGGAAAAAAAAAACGTATACAACTTCAAACATGGAGATACAAGGTTTCTGACCGACAGCAACAAGCCCTGACTCGTCCTTCCATACCATCTGATCTTACATTCTGAAGGACGGCCTCACACATATTTGAAAAGGGAAGAGAAGAGAAAAAAGAAAGAGAGAGAGAGAGAGAGAGAGAGAGAGAGAGAGAGAGAGTGAGAGAGAGAGAGGTCTCCCTAGGGCTGTCACGATTATACTTGACGATTTATTGGCGCTTAAATAATTGCCATTAACGATTTAATTGCGTTGCTGTCCTTGAACATTGGAACATTATTATGAATAAAAATTCCTTTAGCCTACGTAAACAAAAGGTGTACAGGGCAGATATGACAAGTAATTAACACTATTTAATAACTTTTACTTTATACTTAAAAAAAAGAAAACACACGAATAGTGAATATAGCCGATCTACAAGCTCAAAACTTGTAGATCTGCTATTTAAAATTTCTTTTGAAATTGTATTAAAATAATATGCGATTATCTGAAATAATGTGATTAGGCGATTATGTAATAACTGAGACAGGCCTAGTCACACGTATTTGAAAAGGGGAAAGAAGCGAGCGAGCGAGCGAGCGAGCGAGCGAGAGAGAGAGAGAGAGACAGAGTCTCTCCCTAGGATAGGGTTCCTGTGTGTCTTTGCGCATTCAGTGACTGCGGGCAGGGGGAGTGGGGAGTGGGGGGGGGTTGTGCGGTGGTTGGTTGGCGTCTCACCTTCGGTCATGAAGTAGGGGATGCGGAACCTTCCTTCCAGAACCCTCTGTCGGAGCACAGGAAGAGTGGGACCGTCGAAGGGCAACGCACCACACACCAGCACGTACAGAACCACTCCCATGCTCTATGGGAGAGACACACACATGTACGTTAAGTACACACCCACACAAACGTAATCACACACATACTCACACACACACACACACACACACACACACACACACACGTCAGTGAACACGCATGCATGCATGCACACATACACACACACACACACACACACACACACACACACACACACACACACACACACACACACACACACACACACACACACACACACACACACACACACACACACACACTCAACAGGGTCAGGGCGAGGGCTGTGAACAATCATTACGTCACAGATCTATCAACTACTGAGGCAGATGTAAGTGGTGGATTAGCATTCAATTCACACTCTCTCAGTGTCACACAACAAAAATGCACACACACACACACACACACACGCGCACGCACATACACGCACACACAACTATGATATACAGCAGGTTATAAACCGTTGTTAGGAAATCATATTCCACGCGCCGTCGGCACCTTTGATGGGAACAAAGGCTGTTGAGTTTACAATGTTGTTGGACTTTGTTACATCTACTAAACACTACCCTCCCGGTAGTCACAACTAAACACTACCCACCCAGTAGTCACAACTAAACACTACCCCCCCAGTAGTCACAACTAAACACTACCCACCCAGTAGCAAGAACTAAACACTACCCTCCCTGTAGTCACAACTAAACACTACCCACCCAGTAGTCACAACTAAACACTACCCACCCAGTAGTCACAACTAAACACTACCCACCCAGTAGTCACAACTAAACACTACCCACCCAGTAGTCACAACTAATCACTACCCTCCCAGTCACAACTAAACACTACCCTCCCAGTGGGGTCCGTAAAAACAAAACAAAAAAAACGGCACGGAGTTCATGAGTTTGTAGATCTGCTTTTTTTTTTTTTAAATCATGATTTTTTTTGCAAATCTTGGAATATACATTTTTTAAAGCGAACATTTGTCAAATATTTTGCTCCAGGGACCGCCAAAAGCAAAGATTTTAGTTACAAATGTTCACCTTAAAACATATTTTTAAAGATTTGCACACATTTTCATGATAAAAAACAAATTAGCAGATCATACAAGTTGATAGCGCGGCACTCTGTACCGCGCTACAAGCTTGTGGATCTGCTATTTTTGAATAGCCAAAGAAATCTAAAATGACAGAGATGTGTTCCGTGATTGAATGGGTTAATCCGTGCAAATAGTTGCTGAATCCCCTCATCTTACCCAGATGTCCAGCTGCGGACCCTCGTACTGCTGCCCTTCGAAGACCTCGGGGGCTGCGTAGGGGGGGCTGCCGCACCACGTGGCCAGGGGCTCTCCAGGCTGGAAGAAGTTCCCGAAGCCAAAGTCTGCAAAGGAACAAAAAAAAAAAAACACAAAGAGTTAAAGCTGCACTACGTAACTTTCCTCTTCGGCCATGGGGTCATGTTTGGAACTGTAACAGCTGAAATCAATAATAATATATCAGTATTCCGATATGAACCTGGGGGCCGCATTAAGTGAGGGTGGGGGGCCGCAAGTGGCCCCCGGGCCGCCAGTTGCCCATGTATGTAATAGAGCCTGCCTGCTTGCTCAGGGGATAAATCAAATCTTGACCGGGTCAAAATCTGCGTCAGATCCTGTGTCTACGTGAGACATGACCTTCGACATGATGTAAATGTCTCAATAGAAGAGCAGGGAGGCAAAATACAACCACCCCAACTGTATGTTATGTTGTATTAACAATTTCATATTATTCGTTAAAAGAGTTACATAGTGAGGCTGGAACGAAATATTTTCAGATAGGGGGTCCGTGGCCAATAATATATATCATTTTGGAGGTCCTTGACATGAAAACTGCTGATATAGTAAGTTTTTCAGAAAAATGTTTAGGCCTTAAAGGGTTAAGAGAGTAAAAAAAAAAAACCTTGTAGCCTACACTTGTTTTTACTGAATGTTCTATTCTTGACAGTTGACCGTGTGGTGTGGTCTGTGTCAGGTTTCTTTGCAACTCAAAAAGCCGAGGGTGGGTGAACGGTACACAAAGTGTGGAGTGGATTCTGTTGTGCGTGGTTGAGATACGATACGGCGTACGTGTGACACGCCACCGTTTTTACAAAACAACCACACAAAGGAAAAACCTTCAGCTATCAAGCCATGAATGAATACGTCCCCGTTGGAACACAATAGCAGGAGGTTTAACTAAACTAGTACCGTTTGTGTGAATATGAGTCCGTTCCATTGTTTTTTTTCTGCTGCACTGTAACATGCAATCCACATATTTGTTCGCTGAGTTAACGGACCCTCGTCTGAGGTAACCTCCCCAGAGAAGGTCATCAAAAACGCGGTGTTCTGATTGGTTCCCCCGGAGAGCGCCAAGAATTCACACTTTGTCTCCGTCGGAGCAAACCCGCCGTTTATAAAAGAGAAGTTAACACGAAACATACAAACGCACACACACACACACACACACACACGTGCACGCACACACACACATACAGACCTCGGAGAAGTTGAAAAAGTCTGCCTTTCATTAAAATCCAACTCGGTGCTCGCTGCAGTAATATCTGGTTATTGCTAAATCACAGTGCGCCAACGTGCGTGCCTGCATTCACCCAGCTGACCCCCGTCTTCTATCAGTGTGTGTGTGTGTGTGTGTGTGTGTGTGTGTGTGTGTGTGTGCAGCGTTCAATTTGAGTAAACACCCCCCAAAACACCCCCACCTCTCTCGCTCTCTCTCTCTCTCACACTCTCTCTCCACTGAGCAGCACACATGGTTCTCAACGTGCGGTCCGGGGACCAGCCAGGTGGTCCAAATGGGCGCTTTGTACGGGTCTGTAAAATCTGAGAGAGAGGGTACAAAATGGAATCCGGTTCCATTTTGTACCCTCTCTCAGAGTTAGATCTAACACTTGAGGATTTTACAGTGTTGTAGATTTGGGGGAATGGGGGAAATCTGTGGCCTAATGCATTATGGACTCGGTCGGGTGGAAACCTCATATTATGTTCAAAACTGTTACTTTTCAGGAGAAAAGTAGCAGATCTACAAGCTTGCGGATCTGCGTCTTTTGATGCTTTTGTGTGACGCTGTGGGATGATCAAGTAGGGCGTTAATATACGAAAAGTGGAGGTAAGAGGTTTCTGCCTGACAGGGGGTCTTAGCAGTTAAAATAGGTCTCTCTCTCTCTCTGTTGTGTTGGGCGTATTAGAGCTATCTTTAAAAGGGCCTCATGCCTAAACTTTTTTGGCATGTCTTTCTATTTTGAAAAACATTTAAAAATGTAAAAAGCCGATCTACAAGCTCACAACGTGTCGAATCATGTAGATCCGCTATTTTCAAAATACTAATAAATGCCTAAAACGTTTCGGGGCAAGATAGGGCCCCATGTCTGCGTTCCTCTGTTTTTCTGTTGTATTGGGGGGGTGGTGTCTGGGTGAACTTGCTCTTCCTAGCCCTGAGGTGTTAGTTTGTTATCCATGGGGCCCATGATGGCGTCATAAGGCCCCCGCTCAGACGACTGCGGCAAGAACAGAAAATAAATTAAAAAGTGAAAAAACAGAGACTCGGTATAGTTCCCTCTTCTTGTTTTTTCAGTCGCTCATAACAGTTACATAAAACCAAAGGAAAACTGTATTGCCAAACAAACAATAACGCTGATTAAAAAACACTCGCTTACATAATGAGGGTGGGTACACACACTGCGCACGCAGGCACACACACACACACGCACACGTGCGCACACGCACACACACACGCTCATCATTTCAGAGAATTGGTTTAGTCTCCACAGCAAAACCAGCAGCTCAATGCTTTGATCAGCCTGAGGGCCTATGAATCCCCCGAGAGAGAGACATGCAGACGACTAGAAAGAGAGAGACAGTCAGAGAGGGAGGCATTCAGAAAAATGGAAAGAAAGAGAGAGAGCGAAAGAGAAAAAAAAATAGAAAGAGAGATACAGAGAGAGAGATATTGAGAGAGATACAGACATTATGCAGCCAGACACAGTGTGTTTTGTGTGTGTGTGTGTGTGTGTGTGTGTGTGTGTGTGTGTGTGTGTGTGTGTGTGTGTGTGTGTGTGTGTGTGTGTGTGTGTGTGTGTGTGTGTGTGTGTGTGTGTGCGTGCAAGTTGTCTGTGTGTTATGTACTAGGGTGTCAACCGACACCGAGTCCCAATGCAGTTCACTCTACTTCCTTTTCTCTTCACGTCTATTATTCTCTGGAGTCTATTGTTCTGCACAAACTTTTCTCCTTTCTTTCCAGGCAATGTGAAACACTGTGCACTGGAATCCATCACCTAGTGAATAACATGTTAATACTGGAATCCATCACCTAGTGAATAACATGTTAATACTGGAATCCATCACCTAGTGAATAACATGTTAATACTGAAATGAATCACCTAGTGAATAACATGTTAATACTGGAATGAATCACCTAGTGAATAACATGTTAATACTGGAATGAATCACCTAGTGAATAACATGTTAATACTGGAATGAATCACCTAGTGAATAACATGTTAATACTGGAATGAATCACCTAGTGAATAACATGTAATGTTACTGCAATGCCGTTCATGCAGTTCATTCTACAAACCTAATAGTGCATATAAACAATGCATTACTGTATGTACTCTGTCTCATTGTCAATGCCATCACAATGCATGGACATTTTGTCCTGAGCGAGAACTCCTCTCTCTCTCTCTCCCTCCCTCCCTCCTGCTGTGATGCACATGACAGCAGAGAGCAGAGTACTACTCTCTGCATATCCCTTCCATCGCCAAACAAGCGGTTACTTTATCATTTTCATGCCCTTGAAAACTGAACCCGGATCTGACGATGTGCTCGCATCCCGACTACTCTACTCAGACGGCATCTGAGGCAGCGGTGTTGGCCTCGCTCACATGCCCACAGGCACGCTGCTCAAACGGCACACCGGCAGAGGATGAGGAGAATGACGTCAAACAGAATGCTAAATGGACTGCACCTATATAGCGCCTTTCTAGTCTTTCCAAAGCACTTTATAATGTCTTTCACTTTCATCCATTCACAAACACACACAGATGGTGGAGGAAACCACCAACCTGCTCACCGGAAGCAGTTAGGGATCATGTGTCTTGCTCAAGGACACCCATATTTTTTTCACCCAGAGCCAATTGCCTATGTAATCTTGGGCGCTACTCTCCCTCTGCCAGCCTAGGGAGAGCCCAAGCTTCAATGCATGAGGAGCGAGCAGGTCGCTTCTTATCACCCGATAAGGGGGAGTTTCCCCCGGTTGGACGTAGCACGTGGAAGGAACACGTTATTCCAACCAGTTCCTTTCCCCTCCATCAGGGAGCCGAGCGGGCACAGGCAGGGTGATATTTGTCACTGCACGTACTCCTACGGGCTGGGGGCGGCACCTGTCAGCAGGGAGTGTTGGGGCGGGAGGAGTAAGACGGGAGCTCTGCGTCCTCCTGGTGGGGGCTCCTCACCGGGAGGTGAGCCGGTAGGACACAACAGCAGTGAGTGACAACACACAAATGTGTGTGGGGAGGAAATAATTGGCATAAAAGTGTTAAGCTAGCTGATACAGACATCAGGTAGCAAAGACAGCAGGAGACTTGACACTAGTAGTGGGGGAAAATAGTGTGTGTGTGTGTGTGTGTGCGTGTGCGTGTGCGTGTGTGTGTGCGTGTGTGTGTGTGTGTGTGTGTGTGTGTGTGTGTGTGTGTGTGTGTGTGTGTGTGTGTGTGTGTGTGTGTGTGTGTGCGCGCGCGTGTGCGTGTGCGTGTGTGTGTGCGTGCTACAGTGCATGTAGAGGCAGGTGACAGAGTAAAGGTCTTTCTCACATGAGCAGCAACACCATGCCTGTGAACTGGCACGGTTCTGCATGCGGGGCTGCACTGTGCTCCTCCTATGAGCATAGACAAGCGGCTGCGCCTTCAACACATTTCAACTCTGGCAGCAGGCAGGTGCGCTCGCTCGCGCGTGCGTGCGTGCGTGCCGTGCGTGAGCACGAACGCGACAGTTTCATGGGATTGTGCCCGCTTGTCACTACGCCTGTCAAGATTGCACCCGCGCCTCCCCACCTGCCCGCTCGCCTTTCAGTGAAAATGAATTACTAGGCGAGTCAATTGCTTTCCGTGAGAAAAGATTGCAACCACTTTAAACCCCGATACTTTGTTGACCGGGGTATATATTATATGATGTTTTCTCCTCCCCCCCATGTAAAGCGTCTTTGGGCACTTAGAAAAGCGCTATAAGCATTTGAGATATTATTATTATTATATAGGGTTTTCAGGGGGTTATACTCTGCCCCTTCCCTTTTGCCCCTCTACACCAAATCTATTCACTGAATATAGCCGATCTGCAAGCTGACACGTAAGCTTGCAGATCGGCTATTTTCGCAGAATGTTTGCCCCAGAATGGGACGCTATGTGGTTAAAGGACACAGCAGTATTATATCACAGGGGAGGGGTGACAAGAGAGGAGATGTCACAGTAGGAGAGGAGGAGGAGAGGAGGAGAGAAGACAGGAGGAGAGAAGAGGAGTGAAGCAGTGGGTTTATCGTCAGATGCTGTGACCCACTTCATGGAGCTGAATACTGAGCAGAGATGTTGACGTCAAACCACCCCGGCATGCTGCTGGCTACGCTAAGCACCGCTCAGCACCATGGGCGGTGTGTGTGTGTGTGTGTGTGTGTGTGTGTGTGTGTGTGTGTGTGTGTGTGTGTATGGATGTGTGAACACACGCACATGCAAGTATTAGCATATTATTAGCCTAAATGTGTCCCGGTGGAATACACCGGCGGAGGTTTTGTTGTGTTGTATTTTTTTGGAGAAGATTTCATAGAGCAATTCCCTCACTCTCCAAAAGGGCTGCAGCCCGCAACCATCCATTATTTTTCCTTTATATCTTTCATATATCAACGGAACGATTATCCACTTAAGCGTTATTTTATGCTTCATCACACAACAGCAGCGTCGTGCAAAAATAGTGAAAATAGCCAAGCTACAGTACAAGCTCACAACGTTGTGACCTTAGAGACCATAGATCAGTTACTGTATTTATTGTCAATAACTACTGATCCCCAGTTATCCCCAAAAGCAAAATAGGGATCAATTATTAATCGATCGTTTTACTAAATTATTGATAGTTTTTTTTAATAATCTATGAAATCAATTTTCATCCTCACCTCTTCTGACAAGTAGGGATGGATCAGAATAATCGAATATTCAAATAATAGTTTTTGGGATAAAAATCGAATGTTAAAAAATATTATATATACACTGTATAATATATATATATAATATTTTTTAACATTCCATTTTTATTATATATATATATATTATACATTTGTTTTTATTTAGGCGGGGCGTGGTCGAATATTCGAATAATGTGAATAATATTCAAATAATCGTTAGTAGAATTAGTAGAATTATAGTATATCAAATTTATTTTTGGTCACTTTTACACATCCCTACTGACCAGAAACAACCCTTCATATTATTATTATTTTTTTTAAACCTTGAAAAATGAGTCAATCGATGCTCTGAAAACGATCTGACCGGGCTGCCAGCCGTGTTAAGTGGTCAGAACGCTTCTGATATGTTCAAGTGGGCCCTGATCCAGAAAAGGTGGAGAACCACTGATCTCTGTTGTTACCTACCCCGCCCCCGCTCTCTATCTCGATCTCTTTCTCCGTCCATTTGTACTTGCGTGGGGGGGGGGGGGTCTTCTTTGTAGTGTAAATATAAAGGGTATATACGGGGCCGGTGGCTCCAAACTCTCCCCCACCTTTCTCTCTCTCTCTCTCTCCTCTGCCCATCACCGCAGTGACCTTTCTTTGACCGAATGACTAGCTTGCTGCTGGGCTCAGCCTCCCCGTTCCGCAGGCTGCCAGCCAGCCAGCCGCAGGGCGGGGTGGGTGCGGGGGGTGGGGGGTCTCCACTCCCCTCCTCTGTCTGAGAGGCTTGCGCGCGTTGGAGGTTGGAATATTAACCCATTCAATTCGGGAACGCATCTAAAGTGTCACTTAAGATTTCTTTGGACTATTTTTTTTAAAGAAAATCGTGAAAATTTGTGCAAATCTTTGAAAATAAATGTTTTTTTTGCACAAAATGTTCACACATTTTCAAAAATAGCAGATCTATCAGCTTGTATATCTGCAATTTTAGAATAGCCAAAGAAATCTAAAATGACAAGAGATGCGTTCCCGGATTGAATGGGTTAAATGTCTGTGTCTACGCAACTGTCCAGAGTCCAGACTGATCCAGGATGATGGAAAGGAACAGTTATATCGGTATCGACATCTCGCTATACAGAGATATTTCCCCTTTCTGTGTGTATCTCTGTATTTCCTTTTTTTCTTTTTGTTATCAATGCCCTATTTTATACTTTGTCGTATGTCAGTGTCAAAGTATGTCAAAAGTATAGCAAAAAATAGCTTGAAAAGCAGATCTACAAGCTCAACGGGCCTCGATGTGACACGTTGCCGCACGCTTGCAGATTTGCCATTCTTCGAAATACGAGTAACAGCTCTCTGCCAGACGGCAATGAAAACGTAAGACGTTAGATACACTTTTCTATAATGTATATACTGAAGCCGTTGAAAAAAAAAGAAAGAAAAACGTGCTGCTGGTTTCTCCCAGGGTGGAGAGTGTTTATTGATCCCAGAGGGGAAATGCATGTGTCATCATGGCAGCAACAGCAGTGAGAGATAAAAAAAAAAAGGAAATAAAAACATTTGCGTCCCCATTAGTTGTTGTTGTTGCTGGGGTTATTAAGTCAACAGAACATTTGCACATTCTGATCTGAACCTATAAAACCCTTCCTTTGTATGTATTTACTCATCCTAACCATTAGGAGCAGTGGATGCCATTAATGCGGCACGTTGGGAGCAATTGAGTCTTAAGTGTCTTGCTCAGACTGTGCATGTAGCGAGGGGTCCAACCACTGACCTGTAAATAAATACATCTACTGATGCACAAACTTTCTGATGGGGAGAACTCAGGCTGTGCGCAGCCGCCGATGGTTTCTAATAAGACTACATGGTCCACTGTTAGCGGTTGTATAGTCTGTGTGTTCTTCGTACAAATGAATCAGAGAGTGTTTTTTTCCTAGTGTTATTTTTTTCTACAGAACATCCGTCAGCAGTGAGGAGAAGGTGAAGGGCTACATTAAAAAAATAAAAAATGTATATATATATATGTGTGTTACTGCTCAAGCAGACTGTAACAAACACATCTGTAAGTAAATTGTTGATTCTGGATTTATTTTGATTTTCAGTATGTACAACTGGCTGCTGTTAATCTGTATTACTTTTCAAGCAGACTGTAACAACCAAATATTTTAAGTAAATGGTTGGTTCTCAACTTATTTTGTTTCCAGAGTGCATTTTTTCCTTATGTGACCCTCAACACAGGATTTAAGAATCCCAGGCCTAAACTAACACAGTGTCAAATTAGCTAGATTACAGAAAATAAAAATAAATAAAAATAAAATAATAATCAATAAGAATAAACGAAAAAAAATGTGTGCCCGCGCGCGGCTTGGTACCCTGGACATAATTTGGCCCTTGAGGAAAACTAGTTGGGGAACCCTGGGCTATTATATGTCTCTGTATGGATGCGTGTTTGTTGTTGGAATACATGTTCAATAATGCAAAGATGTGCCCTGAGTTCTTTATCATTTTAGATAATAATGTCCATACAACATAATGACTAGAGCAGTAGAGCCCAACTGACCCATGCCAGATTTCTGGGTCCAATGCCTAGTTACTTTGTAGATTTTGATTATCATTACAAAACATACATTACCCACCTCAGCCCTATGCATACTTAGGCTATTTGAAAATAGCCGATCTACAAGCTCACAACGCGTCGCTCACAACGCCTCGCGTTGCGACGGGTTGTGGGCTTGTAAATCGGCTATAATTCTGCGCACACACTGCACGGCATGGGGCTCAATTAAGTAAACTTTACTGTCTGCAGGTGCGGGCCAACGGATGCGCAGGGATTTCTACAGTTTACAGACAGAGGAGACTAGCGGGCATTCTTACAACATTAAAGGCTGCATTCCAGTTCAGGAGAGTAAGACAGAGGTAATTCTCTTGAATGCTGCCTCGGTGCCTTCGAGTACAGCATGGAGAAAGGGCATTTGTTGTTTTTTTCACCATTATAAATTCTGCATCCATGGTTTGGCGAGGGCACTTTTTACCGACAGACATAAAAGGGCAGGGGCTCAAGCCCCCTTTGATGTCTATGTGTGCACGTGCATGGAGTACAGACTGTTCCTGGCTCCATTGCTGTCCTGTCTCTCTGTCCTCACCAGCCAGGTTAATATTGTTCCCATTGTTCCTACACTCCCAATCTAATCTGCAGCGTGGGTAATTGGCTGGGAGTGACTCAGACACGCTGGTGTTAATAACTACCGTGCTAATAACACCTGCTGCTGCTCGTCAACAACCTAACATGGAACCAGGTCCGACCAGAAAACCCCAATGACAAATGGGGGAATGACAGACTCTTACTTCTTATTAGCCATCGGTCGTCGCACGGTCCCGCAAGACGAGACCAGCCTGTCTCTTATTATCTGCCAATATCTTTAGAACAGGGATTCACAAATCGCCGCCTTGCTAAACTAATGGCCTAAGTCATTTTTTTAAGTTTTTCAGGAAAAATAAAAAACTGATCCAAAACAAAACCATATGATATTTCTTAATCATTTCACCCAAAATGTTTATAACAAATTATGACTATTTAAATAGAAATAACACTGTCTGTCAGTTATGTAACATAAGAGATTTAAATAGGTTTAAATAGGATTAAATCTGACTTAGGCCAGAAAAAAAAGCATAAATGATTTCAAAATGGCCTAAATCAGTAAATAATTTGGCTTAAGTCACAAAACCATGCTGACTTAGGCAAAAAAAATGCCTATTTTGGCCTAAGTCACACTAGGGAGTATAGGCCAATATACTAAAAGGGGAGTGAACAGCATGATCCTTTTCAATTAGGAGTTGGGCGATTTTACCAGAGGTGGCCAGTGTCATGAGGAGCTGATTTAGGCAAAAATAAAATTTTCCTCAAAAAATGACTTAGGGGGCCATTAGTTTAGCAAGGTGACGAAATAATAGTTCGGGATCAGTTTTTTTGGGGATTTTCTTTTCTATTTTTCCAGAAATAAAGAAAGAAATCAATACAATCACAAATTGATTACAGAAACTTAAAATAATAATACAAATACTTCCATAAAAAGACACTGAATTTATCTTTTTGGGTCTCGAGCTGAAATAGTTTGGTAACCCCTGCTCAAAAAAAAAAACTAACTGTGAGAATTAAGGAATTCTTACAGGGACTTTTCACGTTTTTTTTTCTTTTTCTTCTTCTTATGGCGAGGAGCCTCATTCTAAAAGTACGCTTGGAATGTTAAGGTCCTCTAAGGACAGTATCCCCCCCTCCTCACCCTCCATCCACTGGATCTAACCCCCTGAAGATAGCTGTTGAGACTCTGTGGCATCCATTCCAAACATCTAAATCTCCAGCTTTGTCTACATGTGTTGTGTTCCTCCCACAAGGTGACTCCGTCCGGAGGCTGGCAGGGAACGTTTCGTGCCACCAGCTTGATAAACACTTTGAGAACGAGCCCCTGGCTTTAACCTGATGACTTCAATCATCTCTTTTCCCCATCTTCTTCACCCACAAAACGTTCCCAGCGTCTAAGACAAAATATCCTGTCTCCAAATGACGATAACCGGACTAAAACGATCACCCCATTCACAGCTAAATACCCACAGCCCTTCCTTAATCCTTCTAACTAGGGCTGGGCGATGCCAGTCCAAATCAATATCACTATAATTTCTAACTTGTGCCTCAATTAATGAATTCAGTCAGTATCTTTTTAGGTAACTTGTTTGGGAGTGTTGGACAGATGTACCATCATAGTACTTCTTAACCACATGGAACCTAGTGTTCTGGGCATAATAGGAGAAACATTGGCCACAAATACTACGTAGGTGAACATTTAGCAAAAAAAAATGCAGATCTAACCAGCTCACAACGCTTCCAAATTGGACCTGTTAACTTGTGAGCTTAAAGATTGTCTATCTTTTTGGCAAAGAGATTTGGTATAGAGCAGGGGTCTTCAACAGGGGGTCCGGGACCTCTAGGGGAGTCTTCAGCATTACTATGGTGGGTGCGGCAAATCTTTGTGTGATAGGATTCTTTTTTTTTACATTAACCACTTGAACCCTAGCATATCTATTCTGAGGAACATTTGCCGAAAATAGCAGATTGGCTATGTTTTGGCAAAGAGGTTTGGTGTAAGGGGGAAGAGGAGCAAATCAAGTACAAAGTGTTGAATGTTTAAGCAGTGAAATGTCTGATGATAGTCAATGAAGCTATCTATGAAATCTATGACAAAGTTTATTCTGCAACACAATTGTATGCAATGTAGTGGGGGCCCCTGCTTCATCTCTCTCAGCTAAAGGGGTCCTTGGCCTGAAAAACGTTGACGACCCCTGGTATAGAGGGAAAAGGGCAGGGGCCAAACTATAGACCCCTGGCGGATCCCGGTCAACTTAACACATTGGCTGCCATGGACGCAGATCTGCGTTCTTTTGCGTCCGCAGAGCGCACGCTGCCAAGAACGCAGATCTGCGTTCTTTCAACAAAAAAATAATTTAAAAATAAAAGTTTTTTTTTTTAAATTTGACCCAAAGACCAAGGAGATATGATTTATCGAAGATTTTCCCACATTTTCACGATTAAAAATCGCAGGTCTACAAGCTCGTAGCGCGGCACTCGGAGCCGCGCTATGAGCTTGTATATCTGTTATTTTTCAATAACCAAAGAAATCTTAAAAAGGACACAGATGAGTTCCCGGATTGAACGTGTTAAAACGGGGCTGATGGCAGATTATCTCGCCACCTAGCGTTGTTTGGTTCGTGCCAAAGAACCACAACAAAACGTACCGACTCACATCCTGAAGAGATCACTTCACTTCTCAGTCACAGCAATCACAATACAAAGTGTACTCACAGTGCCAAGAGAAATGAACAGTGGATTATGTTCAACAATGGATATATTGTAGCTTGTTAACACGTTTTGGAGCAGAACAGATAACCCATTTATTTTACTTTCACCCTTTATCCAGTGGTGGAAAAAAGTACTCAAATTCTTTACTTAAGTAAAAGTACCAATACTGCAATATAAAAAGACTCTGTTACAAGTAAAAGTCCAGAATTAAAAATGGACTTGAGTAAAAGTACAAAAGTATTGGCATAAAAATGTACTTAAAGTACCAAAAGTAAAAGCACTAAATATTTGAAAATAGCAGATCTACAAGCTCACAACGCGTCGCGATGCGACGCGTTGTGAGCTTGTAGATCTGCTATTTTCAAATAGCCTATGTATAAAATTGGTTTAAAGTGGTTAATGTATGTTTCATTATATCATAATTTATATCTGAAAAGTAACTAGTAACTAAAGTTTTCAAGTAAATGTAGTGGAGTAAAAGTACAATATTTGCCTCTGAGACGTAGTGGAGTAGAAGTAAAAGTATTGGAAATTGGAAATACTCAAGTAAAGTACAAATACCTCAACATTGTACTGAAGTACAGTACTAAAGTAAATGTACTTAGTTACTTTCCACCACTGCCTTCATCATACTGGTATTTAAATAGCAGGGAGAAAGCAAAGCCATAGACAATACGGTCATGTGTTAGTGGTTTCATTAAACATTAATCCTGTCACTGATACTATTGTAGCAAGTTTATCCTCTAGTGCAGGGGTAGGCAACTGAGATAAGCCTAGGGCCAATATCACTCCCAGACATTCCATCGCGGGCCGGGCCTCCCCGCGAACATACACGCGCGCGCGGGCGCAAAAAAATTCGGGTCTAATTCGGGTCTAACTCGGTCTAATTCGGGTCTAATTTGGGTCTAATTCGGTTCTGTTTGACCAATATAAATCAACATTTTTTCCGGTTTAAATATCAGCACAGGCGATTTTTCTGGTGATTTTTTTTTTTCTTCTCCATTTTCCTCTAATCTAGCTATAAAATGTTATAAATCCTTTAAAATGCATCGTGTTTATGAGTGCATGATTTCAAAAGTGGGTTCAGGTTCTATGAAATAAGTATTTATAATTATTTTAACATTAAGTTTTAATACTTTTTTTATAACACTTTTCAGTAAATCATTCATACTGTATCTTTCTGTATTTGGATATAATAGATATAATAGCGGCCTATATGTGAGACTATCGGTCTGATACTGTATAAAAATAAAATCCCTCCCCCCAAAAAAAAAAATCAAAAAATATTTTTCTAAAAAAAAAAATTTTTTTTTTTTTTTTTTTTTTTTTTAATTCTCAAAATTATCTCACAGGCCAGATATTATTTCTGGGGGGCCAATTTCGGCCCGCGGGCCGCCTGTTGCCGACCCCTGCTCTAGTGTGTGCAGACCGGTATTACTGAATCGCAGATTGGCTCAAACTTACAGCCAGTTAACTCACTGTGAGCATTAATGCTCAAACATGCACCCATTTTATCCATACGTTATATATCGTTGCTGTCGGGCAGGAACCTCTTATCTCCATATTTCAATTTTTTTCTTGAATTAATGCCATACTTTATCGTACTACAAGCGTCACACAAAAGTAGCGAACATAGCCGTTCTGCAGGTTCAAAATGTGTCGCATTGGGACACGTTTTCAGCTTGTAGATCGACCATTTTTGCTACTTTTGAATTTTGATTCTACAAAGTAACAGCCTTTGGACATATGAGGTTTCCACCCGACAGCGACGATATATTCTTTAATTCAATATGTGAGATCCCATAGTCGGAGGAGATGGTCGGCTGGCTGCAGTATCCAATTGATTTCAAGTTTCCACAGTTTCCCACCAAATGGCAGAGACAGAACATGTGAACACACACACGCACACTTTTTGTGTTGTCCTTTTAGCGTTAATGTCTGACTGTACCACATGTTGTTTACATTTCTGACGAATAAAGTATTCAATCAAAATGACTGAAAATGTAGTCCCGCTGAGGGACGGGGGCGGGGACTAAACTGCGTTTTGAAAGGTTAGAGACTCACATTGGGAGTCAAGGTGAGACTCGTCTTGCAGTCTACTGGTGCAGCCAACTAACAGCCTGTGTGGACACATGTCAACACCGTGATAATAGGCTGGACAGCTAGTTAAGACATTTCTCAGCCCCGCCGGGGCTGAGCTCATGGAAGGCCGCGGCTCAACAACAAAAACCCTTCCATTGCCGAGGCCACTCGGCAGAATCTGAAGAGTTTCTGGTCAATTTTGCTTGACTTTTACTGTCTTGAAAATGTTTTTAGTAAGACTGTACATGTTTTCCTCATGTTGTGTTATATGTGATATGTATTGGTATGTTTGTTGTGGACCCCAGGATGAGTAGCTGATACTTGTGGCAGCTCATGGGGATCCGAATGAATGAAGAATAAAGAATATTGCAAGTTAAATGAGTTAAATGAACACTGCAGATTTACTTAACAGACAGTTATCTTAAGGGTTTACAGGGGTTCTTATTTAACCCACTTACACCCTACATACTTTGCTGTACGTTGAAAAGCAAAACATAGCCGATCTGTAGATCAGGGCTATTTCTCCCAAATGTTTGCCTATTTTCATGTGGTTAATGATCATTGCCGTCAGTGTGCCACAGGCGCACCATTAGACGTGAGACGCGATCGGCGTTTTACTATCGCTTCGCAGTAGCGGGGGCGGGGCCATGAGGACAGTACTCCGTGGTGGAAAATAATGCTCGGCGCTGGCATTGCCTGGGGGGGGGGCAATCATTTACGATTCTGTGCCTATCGGTACATAACTCAGACGGGGCTGGGTAAGCTCAAGCGAACTTCGCAACGTTCAGCACGGCAAAGCGCGCTCGGTGGTGCTTCTCGTGGCTCGCGAGAAAGAAGCGAAAGAAGTGGGCGACGCAGTGGCCTCGCCCAGTAGGGCTACTGCGAAGCGAGTAGTAAAACGCCGCTCGCCTCTCAGACGGCCACCCCTCTGCGTTCCTATTGGCTGGGCTTCATTGTCATTAATGGTCAATGTCGTTCCGATTGCATACCTGCTATCTTGATGTTCATGTGTCCGTCCAGCAGCAGGTTCTCAGCCTTCAGGTCTCGGTGCACAATGTTGCGGTTGTGACAGTACTCCACCGCCGACAGGATCTGCCAGAACTTCCTCCTGGCCTCCAGCTCGTTGAGACGACCGTGCTTCGCCAGGTAGTCTGAGAGAGAGAGAGAGAGAGAGAGAGAGAGGGGTCAATCAATCAATCAAAGTTTATTTATATAGCACATTTCATACATCTGGTGCAGTTCAATGTGCATCACAGAATAGAGGTGGGGAGGGAGAGAGGGAGGAGATTGAAAGAGAGGGGTAGACAGGGAGAGGGGGGTGAGAGAGAGAGAGGGGGGTCGAGAGAGAGGGGGAGAGAGAGAATAATGTGTCGTTAGAAATATGCGTTTTGGACATTATATGTTAATTTATATTACAAGCCCGTGTGTACAGGTACAGTGTAATATATCATCTTCTGCTAAGATACATTGCGTGCATAATGTCGTCATCGTTAGTGTGTGTACGTGTGTGCGCGTGTGTGTGTGTGTGTGTGTGCACTGCACACGCAAGTGTGACACTAGCGTTCCTCTCCCTCTAGACTGGGTGTACTGTACCGAGGGCTGCTGGTGGAAGTCCAAGTCGCAGCTGCTGTACCAAGAATGTTTACCTTTCACTGAAGTGTAATTAAAAGTGTATTCATCTCAGGCCCTGTGTGTTCCAGAGGCCTCGTCCACACAGCTCACGTACACGTGGAAGAGAGCAAATATCAAATCTCATGACCGAAACCTTTTGTTTATTAGAATTATGTTTAGAGGTTATCATTCTAAACCTATGTTCCTGCTGTTCTACATACACAGTGGTGGAAAAAGAAAAAGAAAAATATAATTAAAGTACAAAAGTAAAAGTACTCATTATGCAGAATGTACCATTTCACAAGTTTTCAAATGTGCAAAATGTATACAAATATTTTGAAAATACCAGATCTACAAGCTCACAATAGGTCGCATCGCGAAGCATTGTGAGCTTGTGGATCGTCCATTTTCAAAATATTTGTATAATAGGGTTGTAATAATGTGTGTTTTGTAATAATAATCAAAATCTACAAAGAAACTAGTAACTAAAGTTTTCAAATAATTGTAGTGGAGTAAAAGTACAATATTTGCCTCCGAGATGTAGAGTTGTAGAGAGAGTAGTAAAAGTACCGAAAATTTTAAATGCTCCAGTAAAGTAAAAATACCTCAAAATTATACTTAAGTACAGTACTTAAGTAAATGTACTTAGTTACTTTCCACCACTGCTCTTATCTTAAAATAACCAATAGCCGATCTACAAGCTCACAACACGTCGCACGTGTTGTGAGCTTGTAGATGGGTTATGTTCGGTGCATGACATGCTTCCATAGAGGACATGCTGGCTTCTGTGGAATCCAAATGACTGAAATAAGTCGAGTCGACTGAGAACTTTAATCCATGCGTACTGTACATTACCGCATGCCTGTGTGTGTGTGTGTGTGTGTGTGTGTGTGTGTGTGTGTGTGTGTGTGTGTGTGTGTGTGTGTGTGTGTGTGTGTGTGTGTGTGTGTGTGTGTGTGTGTGTGCGTCTGATCCGTGCCAAGAAAAATAACCCTGACGTGCGGTGTGAGTGAGCAATACTGCTGGACAAAGTACTCAATTCCAGCACTCGAGTCTAGAAGTATAGATACTCCTTGTCAAATATTTGCTCAACTTCAAGTGAAAGTTTCTCTGTCGAAACTTGAATTAACCCATTAAGACCTGAGGCGATTCTTAAAAAAAATCTAAATCCTAAACGTTTTTTGAAAAAACAAAAAAAACAAAAAAAAGTCACGATTTAAAAAAAAAAAGCAGATCTACAAGCTCATAGCGCGGCACTCGGTGCCGCGCTATGAGCTTGTATATCTGCTATTTTTGAATAGCCAATGAAATCTAAAGTGACACAGATGCGTTCCAGGTATCAATGGGTTAAAGTACTGGAGCACTTGCTTTTAGAAAATACTTAAGTGTTCAAAAGTACATGCATTTAAAACAACTTTTGTTGTGAGCTTGTGGATCTGTTATTTTCACAATAAATGTATTTGAAATAGGGCTTAAGTGGTTAATTCATAATGTACTTTCTCCCTTACTGGAAATGTAGTGGAGTCAAAAGTACAATATTTGTCTTTGAAATGTAGTGGAGTGAGTCATACAGTGAGTATCCAAAAATACAAATACTCAAGAAAAGTACAAAAAAACAAAACAACGTAAATACAGTAAATAAAGGTACCTAGTTACTGTCCACCACAGCTTACGTACATTACTGCGTGCCTTTGTGTGCGTTAGATCTGTGCCAAAACCCCTGACCCTACCGTGTGAGCGTGAGTGTGTGCGCGCGCGTGCGTGCGTGCGTGTGTGTGTGTGTGTGAGAGAGTGTGAGTGTGAGTGTGTGCGTGTGTGTGAGAATAATGTCATGCGTTTCCAAAATCCTGGAGAACAAATAGCCCGAACGATATGTAGTCCACACACTATACTAGTGACAAACCCTAAAACCCCTGAGTTATGAATTGCTGCACCAGCGTGCAACTAAGTATAAATCCGGCAGTAACTCCAACCCTAAACCTGAACCTCTACATGTCTAATCCTAACACTAACCCCAATCTTTTCTTAATAGTAAACCCAACTCTAAAACAATTTGTTTTTATCATAAAACTAGCCATTTCTCTTGTGGGGAAAACCAGGGAAATTGTCTGCACAATGTCTATTTCTCAAAATCTATACAATACTTGTGTGAGGACATTTGACCCTCACACAACTATAGAAATCCAAGTACACACACACACACACACACAGCACACAGCACACAACACACACACACACACACACACACACACACACACACACACACACACACACACACACACACACACACACACACACACACACACACACACACACACACACACACACACACACAGTCACGCAGAGATCCAAAACTTGCCAGCTCTTTCCCAGCACACAACAAAGACAGCAGTGTATCACTCAGAGCTTGACGGCACATATACAAACACAGTGACAGATAGAGACGCTGAGTCTTTCTGTAGAAGCCGGACAAACAAATGGAAACGTGGCTGGATGTAGACGCTGTTGCAGGTCCATGGGCCTCAGTGTCCTACCGTCCTCCTCCTCTCACCCCAGTGACCTTCATCATCTCACATTTCCAGTGGTGTAAAAAGTGCTCACATTTTTTACTTAAGTAAAAGTATCGATACTGCAATGTTAGAAATACTCTGTTCAAAGTAAAATTCCGGAATTCAAAATTTACTTCAGTAAAAGTACCGAAGTATTGGTATCAAAGGATACTTAAAAGTGCAAAAGTAAAAGTACACATTATGCAGAGTGTCCCATTTCACAAGTTTTAAAATGTATACAAATCTTTTGAAAATAGCAGATCTACAAGCTCACAATGCGTCGCATCGCGACGCATGGCCAGGTCAGGTAGGTTATTGTGGCCTCCTGGTGGCGCTATAATAGGCCAATGTGAAAAGGGTGTCATTTCTTCTTAGGCCTTTCACAGCAATCAGACACTGCATTCATGATTTGAGGCATTTTGTTCCAAAAATGTGTTTTGCAAAATTAGACCTGCTGGTGGCGCTATAACAGGCCAATGTGACAAGGGTGCCATTTCTTCCTGGGCCTAGTGGGAATGTCCGTGTGAAATTTCACGGAAATCACAAGCTGCGTTCATGATTTGAGGCATTTTGTTCAAAACGGACCAATCCTGCAAACTTTGGAATCCAACCTTAGCCAATGAGGATGGAATATGGAAAATGGGACAGATCCGTGTTGATCTCATGACTATAGAGATACTGTGTACGGATTTGCATGACGTTTGGATACAATCTGTAGGAGTAAATTGGTTTTGCACAGATCGGCCTCCTGGTGGCGCTATAACAGGGCTATGTGAAATATTTGGGCCAGAGGTTCTGAATTGGCATCCAGGGAGTGTGTGTGCACAGTTTCGGAGCGAGCGGGCCAACGGTGTCGGAGATTAGCCGCTCGCAGACGGACGGACACACGGACGGACACACGGACAGGGAGTAAAACATACTCTCGCCATGCCTTACGGCCTGGCGGAGACAAAAAACCTGCCTCATGAGCTAAAATGAAGTGGGTGAGTGAGAGTTAAAGGTTCTAAATGTGGGTTTCAATACATGTTTGGGGTTTAACTGCCACTGCCCATGCGTCACAGGACAGTGACCATGGCAGTCAGTCTCTCCCAGTGACCTGGATGCTCTCATCATTGGCTCCCTCACGTTTCACCTTGATACGTGCTCTCATTTCCAGTCCAGTCGATAAAATGACTACGCAGGAGGAGGCACGACTGCAGCAGGGGCCGCCGGTCAGGAGATTTGTCACGCTGCCAACTTTCTCTTCATGTGCGCCGAGAGGTCTCTGCCACTGGCAGACAACCAGTGTTGGTGGACACTAAGTAATCAAAACATTTTATTTTTTTCCCTCACTGCATTGCCATTTTGAAATTTCCCCATATAAATGAAAAAAAGATCTACAAGCTCACAACGATTTGAAATATGGCTTAAGTGGTTAATTCATAATATATTTGTATTTGTACGTTTGGGTGCCAAGAGTCCCTTCCTAGAAATGTAGTGGAGTCAAAAGTACAATATTTCTATTTGAAATGTACAGTAGATGGAGTGAATGAGCTTGCAAAAAAAAGTATAAATAAATGTACTTAAGTGCAGTATTCAAGTAAATGTACTTATTTTCTTTTGGTCTGGGAGGTTGCAGCAGAGTGACCCAGAAAATACTGATTCATGCTTGATGTGATCGAACCCAACACAGTATTTATTCATGATCATTCATTTACAATGCATTGTTTGACCGCCAACATCATGTTTTTAATAATTAAAAAGTAAATAAACAAAGGGAAAGGCATTTGTGCGCTCAAAGGCCAAAGACAATGTTTTTTTTCGTATCTTTTTCAGTGACTCAGAACAAACAAACAACATGTTTTGACCATGAGGCCCTTCTGGCAAAATGATAGTTTTTGTAAAAGCTTCTCCAGGCACACCAAAGCCCGCTCTTTGAAGTACGTAAACACATGCATGTAAACATCATAACGATAATCATAATATTATCAGTTAATTCAGTTTTAGTAAATTACTCATTGCAGTGGGTTTATTTTCATTACTTCATCTGCTGATTCTCTACTTTTAACAATGTAAAGGTTGAACAAAGTCAAAGAATACGAATATCTGGG
The DNA here is from genome assembly GCF_963454915.1 of Gymnoscopelus microlampas. Classification (NCBI taxonomy): domain Eukaryota; kingdom Metazoa; phylum Chordata; class Actinopteri; order Myctophiformes; family Myctophidae; genus Gymnoscopelus; species Gymnoscopelus microlampas. The sequence continues at coordinate 25,948,491 of NC_139945.1, read as the reverse complement.
AAATCTGTCAGGTTAATCTTCAGATTGTATATCGTCTGTCGGGTGTAAAACATCATTATGTCCAAAACTGTTACTTTTCAGGATTCAAATTCAAAAACAGCAAAAGTAGCATATCTGTTCAAAGTTCAAACCTGGAGATAAGAGGTTTCTGCCCGAACACAGCAACGATATTACAAATGTATTCAGCAAGATTAAGCCTATTGGTGGCCATAATATGGCCAACTGTAGCCTATGTACTGTATGCCTCTGTATGGACAGCAGAGTCCAGATTGTGCAGGCTCTAATACTACTGGCCTTGGACCATGGTCATGGAGACATACTTGCATGCTCCAAATCAAATATCCACTTAAACCCTCTTGACTTAATAAACTGGACCCAAGTTGAGTTGGCTCTCTACGTGGACCGTCTACACCAGTGGTTCTCAACCTGAGGTCCGGGGACCACCAGTGGTCCTTGAGGCTGGTTCCCGGTGGTCCCCAGCTAAATGATGGAGAGTTGGTAACCGAATGGACCCTTATAGATCTTTAACTCTTTGAGAGCGTAAAATGAAACCAAATGGACCCTTACGGGTCCATTTGGTTTCATTTTACGCTCTCAAAGAGTTCAATTATAGTTAAATATCTGCATTACTTAAATTAAAGAATTGTTATTTTGATCAAAGTTGGCCTGTTATCTCTCCTATGGTACCAACATCAACACAGCATGGAATTGTGGACAAAATCGTATCCAACGATAACAAAACAAAAGTCTTGGGTCTGAGAGTCTATAAATCTCATCAAATGGTGGTTCCGCGGCTGAAATGCCCAATAAATAATGGACCTTGATATGAAAAGGGTTAAAAACCACTGATCTACACCAAAGCTCTTTGCCAACAATCTCTGTCTACAAGCTTGTGAGCTGGTACAGTAGATGTGCAATTCTTGGTTAAAGTTCCGCCCCGGACTATGAATGCTGGGGTTCAGGTGGTTAAAACGGTGGTTCTCAAAGTGGGATCCAGGGGGTCCACAGCAGTTCATATATTAGCATCACAATCATTTTAGCCACTTTATCCACAAGCTCACAGCAGCTTTTTTTTGAAAATATTTGAAAGGCTATTTGAAAAATATCTAAACAGTTTGGACAATTTTGACCTTTTCAGGTGGGGGTCCTCGGCCAAATATATATAAATTTGGGGGTCCTTGGCACTGAAAAGTTTGAGAACTACTGGGTTAAAAAACCCAAACCCATAACAAAAATCAGACATTATTTCCCATAGTCCTCTCTGGGTCAATGGAGGAGGCAATGGAGAATCTCCTCTGTATTTTATCAATATGTTGTCAATTAACATATTTAATTATGCTATTAGTACATTTACTCAAGTACTGTACTTAAGTACAATTCTGAGGTATTTTTTACTTTAGTGGCGTGTTTCCAATTTTCAGTACTTTTACTTCTACTCCACTACATCTCAGAGGCAAATATTGTGCTGTTACTCCACTACAATTATTTGAAAACTTGAGTTACTTGTTACTTTGTAGATTTAGATTATTATTACAAAACATGCATTAACCACTTAGGTTCAGCCCTATATACATTTCGGCCATTTGAAAATAGCCGATCTACAAGCTCACAATGCGTCGCGATGCGACACATTGCGAGCTTGTAGGTCTGCTATTTTCAAAAGATTTTTTTTTTTAACTTGTGAAATGGGACATTCTGCATAATGAGTACTTTTACATTTGGTACATTTTGATGCCAATACTTTTTGGACTTTTACTCAAGTAAATTTTGAATTCCGGACTTTAACTTGTAACAAGAGTATTTCTACATCGCAGTATTGATACTTTTACTTAGGTAAAACATTTGAGTACTTTTTCCACCACTAGATATCTCCTCCCGTGCCGTGACACAAGTTGGGGTCCTGACCCACAGTTTGCACTCCAAGTCCAGAGAACGTACTCATGACTCCCTCTGACACACACATGATGGTGTCACCCGTGTCATCTTCTCACGGGCCAGTGAGAGGTTTCACCAGGAGATCGTAACGTACGAGGAGGTTCACACACCATTATCACCAGTTTTCCCTCCCTGCTGAACAAGTGCCAACCAGTAGGAGTCGCTATAGCACCGATGAGGAACATCTACAGGGGGCTTCCCACCCACAAACACTGCCAATTGGAGGGGGGGGGGGCAAATTGTGAAAATAGCAGATCTACGACCAACGCGTGTCATTACTTCAACGTATTATTACCTTTCAAAAACACACACACCGCTATAGGCTAGCTGTTAGCTCTCCGTTTCACACTTCTGTGGAAGGGCACACAGTATAGCATTGGTTCTCAAAGTGGGGTCCGGGGACCCCCAGGGGTACTTGAGGGGATACCAGGGGGTCCCCAGCTAAATGATTTATAGGAACCAAATGGACCCTTATGGGTCTGTAACTCTGAGAGTGTACAAATGGAACCAAATGGACCCTTATGGGTCTGTAACTCTGAGAGTGTACAAATGGAACCAAATGGATCCATTTGGTTCCATTTGTACACTCTCAGAGTTAAATTAACATTGATGTTACAATATGAATTGGGGTCCCAGAGGGTTACAGAAATGCCATTAAATGGGGGTCTGTAGCTTAATGCACGTCAAACTGGGGGGGTCCTTAAATAACAATGATTGAGAATCACTGCTGGAGCCGGACAAATCTTCTCTTATGGGGGTCCCTGGCTTATCTTTTCAAATGGGGGTCCGCGGGCTAATAAGTGTAAATTTTGGGGTCCTCGACATGAAAAGTTTGAGAACCACTGCAATATAGGAGACACTGTGTGAGAGGGTTCATCTAACAACTGGAGCTCAAGATGTGACGCATGGTGATATCTTGTATATATATATATATATATATATATATATAATTTTCTTTCAATTCAGTGAATAAACACAGTTCACTGAACTGTAGAGGAAGGTCCATCAGGAAACACTTTGTGTGTGCTTTCATCTGCAGGGTTCCACTTCACACCTCTGTGTACACACACAGCTAGGCTAGCTAGTTAGCTCTCCACTTCACACTTCTGTGGAAGGCACCGACTGTGTGAGAGGTTTCATCAACCCTGTGACCTCCCACCACCGTTGCCAGGTGTTGCGAGAGAAACAAGCAACCATGTCTATGAAAACAAGGCCGAAAGAAGCGACTGGGTCAAACTTTTAAACCTATATAGATTTGCTATTTGAAAATAGCCGATCTACAAGCTCGCGTCGCATATTTTCCCCCCAAAAAAACTGTACATTCTAACAACACAAATCTGGTACAAAACATTTTTAGATGGGGGGTCCGCGGACAAACACATTTTAATTTGGGGGTCCTTGACATGAGAACCATAATAAAAAAAAGTTGGAAGCAAGTTCAAATAAGCAACTACACTTTAGAAGCAAGCCTAAAACTGCAACCTACCAATATTTACAAGCAACTTCACAGAAAAAGAAGCCCAAAGTGGCATATAGTAAGCAGACATGGCAACCCTAAAAACTCCCACCAGCCAAACCTGACAAGCATGTGCAACAACAACACTATTACCTGACCAACAAGTCCTCTCAACAGGTTGCTTTGAGAGTAAAACAAGATTTTTAGGAAATTCCTTCAGTCGAGCTTCTACCATAACATATTAATACACCCAAAATAGCAGATTTTCAAGCTCACAACGCGTCGCATCCTGAACGCATTGGGAGCTTGTACATTTTCAGACAATAATGTTCTACAGGAGACACAAAGAAAATGACTACATCCACTCAAATATGTCTTTGTACACTGCAAGGCTCAAAACAGATAACGCTGGCAGCATGCCCGGCGTTGCCCCGGGGTCGTAAGGGTGAGAATAGGCACAGGAGTAATATTTTTGTGCAGAGGTTGAAACAGTTACAGAGGCTCGCTCATGATTTGGTGTAATACATATTGGAACAGCGTGGGCTTGCTCTGCAACAGAGCTCCAGGCCCTGATGCTAGACATGGAGGGTGTGGAGCAGGGCAGCCATTCAGGAGTTCAGAGTTGGTGTTGGCTGCTATAGTCCGCACTCTCGCATGGCACATGACATCAGTCATCCGCTAAGAAGCAAAGTTTCAAAGTTGCCTCCATCTGACTTCCAGTACGAATTCATTCTACCATTATGCCACCAAAACGTGGAACGCCCTAACAACAGCCATCAAAAAGTGTGACTCCCTACGCTCCTTCAAAACCGCCATGAACGAGCACCTGTCTGCAATTTGCAACTGGACCTAGACAAGTCTAGCTCAGTGATTCTCAAACCTTTCATGTCAAGGACCCCCAAATTGACACTTATTAGCCCGCGGACCCCCATTTGAAAACTTATGCAAGGGACCCCCATAAGAGAAGATTTTTACGGCTCTATAGCAGTGATTCTCAACCATTTTAATTTCAAGGAACCCCAGTTTGACATGCATTAGGGCTACGGACCCCCATTTAATGGCATTTATACCTCTGGGACTCCAATTCACATTGTAAAACGAATGTTAATTTAACTCTGAGAGTGTACAAATGGAACCAAATGGACCCGTTAGGGTCCATTTGGTTAACGGGTCCATTTGGTTCCATTTGTACACTATCAGAGTTACAGACCCATAAGGGTCCATTTGGTTCCTGTCCATCATTTAGCTGGGGACCCCCTGGAACCCCCTCAAGTACCCCTGGGGGTCCCCGGACCCCACTTTGAGAACCAATGTTCTAGCTTACCCCCCACTGTTTTCACTGCTCCTAGTATTGATGATTTATTGTATAGCATTGTATGTCATTATATGTCTTGATGAATTGAATACATAGGACCACGATGGAAGTACCTGTACCTCTGTACCTTTTGCACACTGTTAATAAAGTATTCAATCAATCAACAACCACCAAACCCTAGCATCCCGATTTTGGGAATCATGTAAAAAACAGGTGAACCTTCAGCGAAAATACCCAAAGTAAAAGGAAGGGTATAGGGACAACGAAGTGTACAGGGTTGAAGAGTAAAAGTATGAAGGTTTCCCATGAACATTCCACAGACCTGAGGTGTGGGCGTGTGCGTGTGCATAGAAGAACAAACTGTTCAACGTACACACAGACAACCGCAACTGTATTATATCGTCTCTGTCGGTAGGAAACCTCACATGTCCAAAACTGTCAGGATTCAAATTCAAAAGTATCAAAAGCAGCAGATCCACAAGCTCGAAAGAAACGCGGCGCGAGCTTGCGGATCTGCAACTTTTGTGTGACGCTGTAGCAGTGGTGGAAAGCAACTAAGTACATTTACTCAAGTACTGCACTTAAGTAAAAATGTTAGGTACTTTTACTTTATTGGAGTTCTTCCAATTTTAAACACTTTTACTCCACTACATCTCAGAGGCAAATATTGTACTTTTACTCCCGCACAATTATTTGAAAACTTACTAGATACTTTGTAGATTTTGATTATCATTACAAAACATACATTAACCACTTCAGCCCTATGCACATTTAGGCTATTTGAAAATAGCCGATCTAAAAGCTCAAAACGTGCCGTTTTTTTAATACATTTGAAAACTTGAAATGGGACATTCTGCATAATGACTATACTTTTACTGTTGGTACTTTAAGTACATTTTGATGCCAATACTTTTATTCTTTCACTCAAGTGCATTTTTGAGTTCCAGACCTTTACTTGTAACGGAGTATTTCTGCATTGCAGTATTGATATTTTTACTCAAGTCAAGCAATTGAGTACTTTTTCCACCACTAGAAGGATATGCAGTAATATGTCTCCTTCAGCACAGTGGAGCTCCTGAGGTGCCTCACACACACACAGCTTTCATCATCATCATCATAATTCACCAGGTCAGCCGTTATCATGATGATGGAAACACCAAGTGTGTGCGACCGGAGTGGGCAGTGCTGCTGATATAACCTTTTTTTTTCCTGCGGGTAGTTCCTGCACTTTAATTTATTTTTCCACACCAGCAATCTTAGCAGTAATTTCCCTAGTGTGTGTGTGTGTGTGTGTGTGTGTGTGTGTGTGTGTGTGTGTGTGTGTGTGTGTGTGTGCGTGTGTGCGTGTGTGTGTGTGTGTGTGTGTGTGTGTGTGCATAAAAGCACTAAAAACACTCGGTAGCCTAAACAACCCTAAAAAAGGATAAACAGTAGTCAGACAGGAGTTGTGAAAACGAGACCCTATGTCATGCTATACACTAAGTAAGAAGTCACACCAAGACCGTGTTCACAAACCATTAACCACATATAAGGCCTATATGTTGGACAACCGGGGCGTGGAAACCTCCTATGTACAAGACCTACTTTTCAGGAAATGGAATGATTACTTTTTATTTTAGAAATAGTGAAAATAGCCGATCTATAAGGTCACTGTGTGAGCTTGTAGATCTGCCATTTTCACTACTTTGCGTGGCACTATTGTATGACAAAGTAGGGCATTAAAGCCTCACAATGTAACTTTTGTTTAATGAATAAAATGTAATGTTGTCCAATCTGTATGGTAGAGTATGTTATCACAATATAACTTATATAATAGGGGTGGTTGTATTTGGTCTCCCTGCTCTTCTATTGAGACATTTAGTTTGTGTCAAAGGTCAAGTCTCACCTAGACACAGGATCTGACACGAATTTTGACCAGAAGGTCAAGATTGAATTTATCCCCTGAGCAAGCAGGCAGGCTCTATTAGCTCAATGGTAAAAATCAGTTCAAATGCAGGGTAGAAGAGGAAAGTTAAAGTACACAGTGCTACTTCAAGCGAAGAAAAAAAAACATTAAGAAGTTGAAACATAAGAGATACAAGGTTTCTGCCCGACAGCAACCACATACGCACTTCCTCGTATGGACAAGTAGCAAAAATAGCAATTGTACGAGCTCACAACGTGGCGCGTCAAAGATGTGACAAATGTTGAAAATGTTGAGACAGCCGGGTTAATGTGGTTAACTGTCAGAAAGCACAGTGTCGCTCCGCTAACTGCAGATAAGATGCTTAACCCATTGAGACCTGAAGCCGATTCTACATGTCTCCTAAATCCCAACAGTTTTCTGAAAAACGTATGTTTCTACATCAGTGGTGCTCAATCTTTTTTCCTTTGTTCCAGGGACCCCCAGAAGCAAAGATTTGAGTTAAAAATGTTTGCTTTCAAAATATATATATTCAAAGATTTGCACACATTTTCACGAATTTTCAAAAATAGCAGATCTACAAGCTCGTAGCGCGGCACTCGGTGCCGCGCTATGAGCTTGTATATCTGCTATTTTTGAATAGCCCAAAGTGTAAAATAATGCTTTTTTAGCTCAAATCTAAAAATGACACAGTTCCAGGTCTTAATGGGTTAAAAAAGGAGCAATACATATCACAAGGGCAACGACGTGCGTCACAATGCAAACACCCAGGCCTCCTGAACAACACTGTATTTCAATCTCCAATGTAAAAAAAAAAAAAAAAAGGCAACTGTTACGTCGTTTACCCATTTCTGTAATTATCGTGCCTTTCAGGATTCAACGGCATCAAAAGTAGCAGATCTACAAGCTCAAGCTTGCGGATCTGCTGCTTTTGATGCTTTTGTGGGACGCTGTAGTATGATCAAGTAGGGCTTTATTTTACCAAAACAATATGGATATAAGAGGTTTCTGCCTGACAGCGCGGATTTATGACAGCTACAGCGCCGTTAGCGCACTATTAACCACATCAACCCTATCGTCCGTATTCTGGGGCAAACAAAGAGCTTTTGGGAAGAAAAAATAAAGAAGCAGACCTAGTATAGAACCCTGAGGGGTCCCTGTCAACTAAAGTATATAGGGTTCAAGACAGGCAGCCAGCCACTGAGGTCGGTCTCGTCAAAGCAAGCGCGTGTTCAATAAATGGTTAACTTCTAACACAGCAAAGAGAACCTGATTAGATAGCAGGCGACACATTCCATATGGGAGAGCGCCAGTGTGACAGTGTGAGCGCGGCTGTTTTCATGTGCCGTCGCTAATCAAAAAGCACACTTGGCAAGGGAATGTGTCGAGAGGGTCCGACCGCAGCGGGCCAGCGAAGAGGGGGCCCCGAGGAGGAGGACACTGAAATGGAATACTCTAATACTGTATGCTCCAGGACTAGTGGTTCCCAAACAGCGGGCTGAGACCTGTCCCATATGAGAGCATTTTTTATGGGTTGTGCGATATCCCCCCTTTACATAAAAAAAAAAAGATTTGGAAAAGGTTTAACAAAAAAAACACAACTTTCAACTAAAAAACAATTCCAACATTTTTCAAAAGTATTTCATAAATAAAATGTTAAAATATCAAATCATTTCTATGAATAAATAAAACATGTTTAATAAGTAGTAGCAGATTTACAAGCTCAGAACCACTTCACGCCGTGTTGTGAGCTTGTAGATCTGCTATTTTCACTAATTTGGGTCGCGGGCAAACATCTAATTTCTCTTTAGAGTTGCAGTCGCTGGTCCGCCACACACACACACACACACACACACACACACACACACACACACACACACAAATGGCCTTAAGCCCTGTTATAGCAATGGCTCACTGGAATAACGTCATGGACTTTGGAAATATTTAATACATACAAAAATCCTGCCTCTGTGGTTTAACACTTTAAACACTGAGCCTGGACGCTGACTCACTCTGAGCGACGGCACCAATCATCTCATTTTATATTACAATTTGTGCACTACCACCGCTTGTTCCTTCTAGTGTCTGACAAACAACAAGCCATTACTGTCTGAGTGATCAACATCCACACACACACACACACACACACACACACACACACACACACACACACGCACACGCACACGCACACAGTGCAGAGTGTCATCAAGGCAGAACGATGAGTAATACACTGATTCAATGTCAGCAGGGGCACGGACCTGGGCACGGCCAGGCACGCCAGTGATGCATTCTGGGAAAGCGGAGGGGGGGGTGGCGGGGGGCGGCAGTGTTGGGTATGTATGAATCATTGCAACAAGGGAACAACTCTGCCACTCCAACGTGCGTGTTGTGTTCCACTTGGGCTGGTGTAAAGTAACTAAGTACATGTACTCGAGTACTTGTTTTAGGTGCTTTTACTTAACTGGAGTATTTCCAATGTTCTATACTTTTACTTCTACTCCACTACATCTCAGAGACAAATATTGTACTTTCACTCCACAACAATTATTTAAAAAAAATTTAGTTACTTTGTAGATTTTGATCGTCATTACCAAACATACATTAACCACTTCAGCCCTACTTAAACTTTGGCTATTTGAAAATAGCGATGCGACGCGTTTTGAGCAGCGATTTTTTATACATTTTAGACATATGATCATTTGTGAAATGGGATATTCTGCATAATCGCTTTTGGTACTTTAAGTGTATTTTTATGCCAATACTTTGTACTTCTACTCAAGTAAATTTTGATAACCAGACCTTTACTTATAACAGATTGTTTCTGCATGGCAGTAAGTAAGTAAATACATGTGAGTACTGGTTCCACTTGGACGAGGGGACCAAGCTGTGGGCCTGCCATACAGCTGGTTGATGGGAACGAGTAGTACAGTACAGCATTTCAGGGACACGGTCATCAGGCCAGTAAGATAACCCTGTGGGCCAACATCCAGACACAATGTGTACCCATGGGAAGAGAAGAGGCTGTCTAGAGGACAAGTGTATTGTGATCAATCCCCCGTCTGTCTCTCCGTCTGTGTGTGTGTGTGTGTGTGTGTGTGTGTGTGTGTGTGTGTGTGTGTGTGTGTGTGTGTGTGTGTGTGTGTGTGTGTGTGTGTGTGTGTGTGTGTGTGTGTGTGTGTGTGTGTGTGTGTGTGTGTGTGTGTGCGCGCGCGTGCATGCAAAGTAACTGGAGAACGGCTGGGAGGGTTTTCATTTTCCTTTACTTGAAAAATTATTAATTATTATAAAACCTTTTTTCCTCCATATCAACATAAAGAAAAGAAGGCAGAACGCCCACAACACTCCAGATTAAATACAAGGCTCAAGGTGCACGGCTCAACAATTCAAAAGAATAAAAGTCCGCAGAACAGCTTATACACACAGAAAATACTACATGGCACTACGTTCAAGGGGTTCAAGGGTCAAGGTTGTGCTTTATTGTTACATCTTGTGTACAGGTAGATACGAGTGAAACCTATTTGTGTTTGGCTTCCTTCAGACAATGCAGCAGCATAGATAATAACAACAACAATGAAGGCCAACTTTGGCCAAAACGTTGTTTTAAAGTAAACACTTAAGAGCAATGCACAGACTGTGCAGACTTTTATTCTTTTGAACGGTCGCTCTGTGTCCAGCAGCAGTGACGAACTGGATGTGCGCAACCCACTGTTCTGAACATACTCAACAATGTCATGAAACTGAGAAAACAGCCAGCACACAATAAATGTCCTTTTCACATAGTTTTAGTCCATTAACACAGGGAACGCATCTGTGTCATTTTAAGATTTATTTAGCTATTCAAAAATAGCAGTTATACAAGCTCAAATTAGCTTGTATATCTGCTAGTTTTTTTTTAAATTTTGAACATTTTGTGAACATCAGATATGCAAATCTTTGAATATATAATCTATATTTTAAAGCGAACAATTTTAACGGGACCAAATACATATAATTTTGGGTGGTCCTTGACATGAAAAAGTTTGAGAACCCCTGATAATACAGCAACACACGGTTTTCTGAAAACTGTTAAGATTTAGAAGACATTTGTAGATGCGTATAGCCGATCACAGCTCGTCGATCGGCTATTTTCAGCGAAAGCATTCCCCTCAATATGGATGCTGGGCTGCTGGTTAATAAGGTCAAAAGTCAAAGTCACAAATGTGACAATTGGAAGATTTTTTTTTCACTTTGAGAGAATGGCCAGAGAGAGGAGAAAGGGGGTGACCGGGTCAAAGGTCAAAAGGTAAATTAACGCCTATACTTGACCATACCACAGCGTCACATCGAAAGCATCAAGAGTAGCAGATCTGCGAGCTCGAAAGGAAAGCGGCGCCTTTCGAGCTCGCAGATCTGCTACTTTTGCCGTTTTCGGAATTTGGATCCTGAAAAAGTAACAGTTTTGGACAGGTTTCCTCCAGACAGAGACGATTTGGTAGATACGTTTTTTTTTTACCAGCCTCCATCTCTCTGCTTGCTTTTCATGACTGCTAAGACTTGAGGCCATTCTTATAAAAAAACTGTTAAAAAAAAACAAAAAAAAACACAATTTTTCAAAAATAGCAGATCTACGCAAGCTCATAGCGCGGCACACGGTGCCGCGCTATGAGCTTGTATATCTGCTATTTTTGAATAGCCAAAGACATCTAAAGTGACACAGATGCGTTCCAGGTCTTTATGGGTTAAGACTTGCACAATCACAACGCTGTTCAAACATATGACCTAGCTAGCTACATTTTGCTGTGTGTGTGTGTGTGTGTGTGTGTGTGTGTGTGTGTGTGCGTGCGTGCGCGTGTGTGCGATCTCACTTAAGATAACTGGTAGACTTTACAGGATGTACAGTAGCCCAATTGTCACTTTCATATTCAGCATGACCAGTCTCTCGTAATGTTTAGACAGGCTGGCAGACTTGTAATGATGGGGTCGTTCGCTGAGATCCTAAACAACACGTATAATTCAAGATGCAACAACAATGACACACTATCATACAAATGACAGACACGTCCATCCGCACTGGCATCCCAAACCCTATTATTGTCTCTTTTTTTTGTTGTCGTTGATATTTTTTAGGGGGCATTTCTGCCTTTCTTTGGAGAGGACAGTTGAGATAAGACAGGAAACAGGGAGAGAGAGACGGTCTCCCTGTTTATTCATAATAAAAAAGTGCGTATCGTAAGAAATCGTGAAAATGTGTGCAAATCTTTGAAAATGTATAGACATTTTTAACTCAAATCTTTGCCCCCATCTCAAAATATTTTGAGATGGGGGAGGGGGGTCTGCGGACAAATACATTGGGGGTCCTTGGCATGAAAAGTTTTAACATTTTCATCATAAAACAGGGCTACACGGTGTCGCCATCACGCTGGGAACCGTCGCCGGTCGCTGTACTGTACATGGGTAAACCTCAGGGTCTCAGCCGTGAATTTTGATCAAACCTCCCACGCAGAAAACCATGTTTGGCGGCCAAGATTCACCCATTTTTGTTGGCAAGTTTTGCCTGCACGGTGACACCGATTGGTCAAGAGCTCTGCCATATCAGCCCTCGGGTATACAACACGCCTTTAGCTTGCGCCCGATTGGTCAGCTGCCACATTACCCCCCCCCCCAGGGAAAATATGGGAGCCAACCTATCAGAGTGGGGCTTATCACCCTCCTCCTCCTCTCTGTCCTTTTAATCACCCCTCAGGGCAAATAAAAGGTGTATTATTTGGTACTGTAGCTGTTATTCTCCACCACTGTGTTCCATTTAGCCTCCGCTTGATCATTGTTAACCCATTCAATCCGGGAAAGCATCTCTGTCATTTTAGATTTCTTTGGCTATTCAAAAATAGCAGATCTACAAGCTCATAGCGCGGCGAACCTGTAGATCTGCTATTTTGGAAAAATCTAGAACATTTGTGCAAAAGTGAAAATTTGTAACTCAAATCTTTGCTTCTGGGGGTCCCTGAAGCAAAAATATTTTGAGATGGGGGTCCGTGGGAAAATACATAATCACAAAATGTTTTCTAAATCCTAACAGTGTGTTGCTATATCAGTGATGCTCCAACTTTTCCATGTCAAGGACCACCCAAAATGTTACGTATTTGGCCGCGGACCCCCATCTCAAAATATGTTGTTCCAGGGACCCCCCAGAAGCACAGATCGGAGTTAAAAATGTTATGAACATATATTCAAAGATTTGCACAAATGTTCCACGAAGCCAAAGACATCTTAAAATGACACAGATGCGTTCCCGGTCTCAACGTATTAAAACACTGAATACTGCACAAAACACCCAGAAATCTCTCTCTCTCAGGCTCAGTCATCACTGCCATATAGCTCTATCTCACACTCCCATCTCCAGCTGTGTTGTCTTAAATATGCATGCCCTACATTTTCCCCCAACCATCTTCCAAATCGTCTCTGTCGGGCGGAAACCTCATATTATGTCCAAAAACGAGTTCGTTTTCAGGATTCAAATAAAAAAATAGCTAAAAGTAGCAGATGGACATGCTCAAAACGCCTCGCTTCACGCCGTAGTATGATCAAGAAGGCCGTTAATTTACAAAATTAAAATATGGAGATAAGAGGTTTCTGCCCAACAACGGCAACGAAATTCCAAAAGAAAAAGGATGTCCCCCGTTGTTCTCTTCCCTGTCTCCTGCCTCCTCCTCCTCTGCACTGTGTGGCTCCACAGCAATTTGCGGTTGACCCAATTTCCCAGGTTTGATCCAATCCTGCAGCGCTGAGGAGGAGGAGGAGGAGGAGGAGGAGAGAGATAGTAGCAGGAGTGGACGACTGACAGGATAAAGCAGACGGGCAAGCTAGACACAAAGAGAACGTCTGGCAAAGGACGGCTGTCCTCTGCCAACTACTGTAACCCATCCCAGAACACAAGACCCACCCCGAAACACCCACCCACCCACCTGCCCGTGACCCCTGTGCACGGATGGAGCACGTCACTGCCTGCCTCATGCTGCCAAGCCCCCCCCCCCCCTTCGGCCGACAGCACTTCTTTTGTCTCAGCAGCAGCCTCAGCCCACAGACACACACCTGGATCGTGTGCCGCTGTGTCACAGATTAGAGCCCGGCTGATGTGATGCCAGATGTTTGGGGTCTGATGCCGATTTTGGAGACTTTGTCAAAAAAAGTGCAACATCTAGAAAAATGTCTGAACATTTTAGAAAATTGTCACCTGTAATGACGTCCCCAAAATAGGGAACGTCCATGTTCAAAGTGGCTGCGTCAAAAAAATCCAAATACGGGGAGATTGTTATATTATTATCAACCAAACTGAGGCTCTATACTGGACCATGTCAGATGTTATAGTTACTCAACGAGGGCCAGTAAAGTTCTACAACAGGGGTCTTCAACAGGGGGTCCGGGACCCCTAGCCTAGGGGGTCCTCAGAGTTACAGGGAGGCCCCCAAATCTTTTTGTGTGTGATAGCATACATTAACCACTTGAACCCTAGCATCCCTATTCTGAGGAGAACTTTATTTTTTTTTTAAAGCACTGTGAGCTTGTAGATCTGCTATTTTCCCCTGTTCTACCTTATGGATTCTCTCCTTATGACGAGACCAAGAGGTTCCCAGTGTCAGACAAGAACAGCCACATTCTCCAGAGGGCAATGACAACAGCAAGAACAACAACAACAACAACAACAAAAACAAACCCAGCTAGATGGTCTGGCCAGTCGCCTGAGCAACACACCACGGTTGAATAGCAACGTTTCAATTAGAAATCATTGTTCAATTATATCTTGGAAGGGAATACTGTAGCCCTTAACCCATTAAGACTGGGAACGCATCTGTGTGTAACCACTTTACCCATTATTTTTATACTTTGGCCATTCAAAAACAGCAGATAAACAAGCTCATAGCGTGACACAGAGTGAGCTTGTAGATCTGCTATTTTTGAAAAGAAATCGTATAAAATGTGAAAATCTTTGAATATATATGATAATATGTTTTAAAGCAAACATTTTTAACTCCAATCTGTGCTTCTGGAACAACATATTTTGAGATGGGGGTCCACGGCCAAATACATATCATTTCGGGGGTCCTTGACATGGAAAAAGTTTGAGAACCACTGATATTATAACAACATGCGTTTTTTCAAAAAACTGGCAGGATTTAGAAGGCATTTGTAGAATCCACCAGAAGCAAAGATTTGAGTAAAAACACATGCACACATTTTTCACGATTTTTCAAAAATAGAGCTATGAGCTTGTAGGTCTGCTATTTTTGAATAGCCAAAGTATAAAATGATGGCTAAAGTGGTTACACGGATGCGTTCCCGGTTTTAATGGGTTAATTCTATTTCCCTCTGATGCTGCTGCTTAATACCAGTCTAGCGTCTGTCTAGCCTTCCTTCGCGTACACACACACACACACACACACACACACACACACACACACACACACACACACAGACACACTCACCGTCGGCCCGGGCCGGTCGCGGCCCGATGACAAAATGACAAACGATAAACGACTTACGTAACAATATTACATTTTGCAATCAGGGGACATGGTGGTCACACGAGAACGGGGGGGGGGGGGGGGGGGGGGGGACAAAGAGGGCTTCTGTGATGTCTCTTTACATGACGTGTGTGAGACAGTCTAATGGTTTTGCTCTGAAACGAGGTTAACCAATCCCCCTCCCATGGTGACAGTGGCTGGCCAGGAACCATACAGTTAGTCCCTCAGGTCATGCAGGTAAACAGCTGTGACCCGTTGAGACCTATTTGGCCGCGGACCCCCCCATCTGAAAATGTTTTGTGCCAGGGTCCCCCAGAAGAAAAGATTTGTGTAAAAAAAAAAATATATCTAAAATATTAATTTTTTTCAAACACTTTCAAGATTTTTCAAAAATGCAAAAAAAAAAAGCAGATGTACAAACTCGCAGCGCGGCACAAAGTGACGTGCCGTGAGCTTGTAGATCTGCTATTTTTGAGAACCACTGTTCTGAACCACTGTTCTAAATCCTAAGAGTTTTCTGAAAAACGTATGTATCTCAAAAAGTCAAGGGCTGTTGTCACCATCATGAATTTTTACAGGACGATTAATTGTCACACAAAATAATTGGGATTAACGATTTAATTGTGTTTTGTTTTGGCATTGAACATTGGAAAATTACATTTCTGTTATGGTTTTTAAGGCTTCGGAAACAAAAATGTAATGTTGTTGTACTTTAGAAAAAACAAAAAAAACAATTTAATAGCGGAAATAGCTGATCTGCAAGCTCACGACGACACGTGACCTTGTAGATCTGCTATTTGGGGGAAAATTTATGAAAGTGAATGAACAGTTGTTTCAACATAGAAACAATTATCACCAAAATTGTGATTATCTCAAATAATTAGCGATTAGACAATTATGTAATTACTGTGACAGGCCTATCTGAAAACAATATGCTACATTCCCTACGCCAGTTGTTCTCAAAGTGCGCTCTGGGGACCCCCTGGAACCCCCCGAACGACCCAAATGTGGTTAATATAGCGTCACAATCATTTTAACCCCTTTAACCATATATTTATACTTTGGCTGTTCAAAATAAAAATAGCAGGTATACAAGCTCATAGGGCGGCACGAAGTGACGCTTGTAGATCTGCTATTTTTTTAAATTGGTGAACTTTTTTGCTAATCTTTGAATGTTAAGCCCCACAGAATCTCTCTCTCTCTCTCTCTCTCTCTCTCTCTCTCTCTCTCTCCGTCTCTCTCTCTCTGCTGCTCTACATCTGTAGGTTCTCATCAGCCTGTCTCGCTCTCTCTCTTTACCTCTGTCTGTCTGTCTGTCTGTCTGTCTGTCTGTCTGTCTGTCTGTCTGTCTGTCTGTCTGTCTGTCTGTCTGTCTCTGGGAGTCTAGGTCACAAGCACAGCAGCAGGATTTGCAGTTGTTGAGTCAACATCACAAGCACACTGGCCCCAGAATGACTTATACACACAGACAGACACACACACACACACACACACACACACACACACACACACACACACACACACAGGATGTACTGTAGTCTATGCGTGCATGAGCACGCACGCACACACAAAGCCCAAACTGCTTTTTGTGTTGGCCATGGCTGAGTGGTAATATGGAGTAATCCTAGGAAGTAGGGTAAGTATAAGCACTCTGAGACACGCTAAATCAGTGCTTCTCACAACTTGTTGGTGCCAAGGACCCCCAAATTGATATGTATTTGGCCGCGGACCCCCCATCTCAAAGGCTTTCATGCCAGGGACCCCTAGAAGAGAAGATTGATGTAAAAGAAGATTTCCCAAACATTTTCAATATTTTTCAATTTCATTCAAAACATAGCAGATACAAGCTCACAGCGCGGCACAAAGTGACACGCTGTGAACTTGTAGATCTACTGTTTTCTGATTGAGATGCTGTATTAACTACTTTTGCTGCATGGGATCCCCTGGGACCCCCCCCCCCCCCAGGACCCCACTTTGAGAACCTGCACTAAATAATCCACAGACAGCACACATCACCTAGAAATGCAGAAATGCAACAATAATTCTTCACATTTGTGAAGCTGAGTTGGCTCTGAGTTGCATGGAGACTCTGGGGGGGGGGGGGATACATTGTGCTCGACAAAAGATTATTACATCAACACATGACCTCTCTGATCTCAGCAAACTGTGCAGTCCTGCACAAGAGCAAAAAGACACCCATAATGGACATAATAATGAACAAAATGAATGCTAATGATGAGAACGATGAGTCACGGGCCAAGTTAATAAAGACCTTGGTTAAACAAAGCAGAGAGACAGCTCATTTTTTAGTCAGTGAACGATTTAGCCAATTTAGTGACTGCATAAAGTCAGTGAATGTAGCCATTGTACCAAATGAGAAAGAACTGCTCTTTGCTTTGATTTTGCAAGAGGAATAAGCAACCAGGTCTATGAACAAGCCCAAAAGAAGAGGCTCTAGGCCACATGAGCACTTTAAACCTATACTTCGGAGCCGATACAAGCTCACAACGCATCGTGAGTTTGTAGCTCTGTTATTTTCTAAAAGAATCTTGAAAAAAAAGGGACAAATATGGAATATTTTTTAAACGTTTTAACAACACAAATCTGGTACGAGAGTCCCTGAAACAAAATATGTTCAGATGGGGGGGGGGGGGGGGGGGGGGTCCGCGGACAAATACAATTAATTTGGGGGTCCTTGACATGAATATGTTTGAGACCCATTGGTTTAAACAACATTTTGGAAGGAAGCCCAAATAAACACCTACAGTAGTGCACTATAGAAACGATTATGAGATTTTACTTGATTAATTGCGCTGGGGGTACTGTCGTACTGGGGTTCCGCAAGGCTCGGTTCTGGGTCCCCTTCTTTTCTCTCTCTACACTACATCTCTTGGTGCCGTTATCCACTCCCATGACTTTTCCTACCACTGCTATGCCGATGACACCCAGCTGATCCTCTCATTCCCCCCCTCTGACACACAAGTGGAGGCACGCATTGCTGCTTGTCTGGCTGACATCTCGGAGTGGATGTCGACGCACCACCTGAAGCTCAACCTGGACAAGACTGAGCTGATGTTCCTCCCGGGGAAGGGCTGTCTGCACCGAGACCTGGCGAGGAATCTGGGTTTGACCCTGGACGACTGACTGTCGTTCTTGGCAAACATTGCATCAGTGACACGCTCCTGCAGATTCCTCCTCTACAACATCAGGAGGATTCGCCCCTTCCTCACTGAGAAGGCAGTGCAGGTGCTCTTCCAGGTTCTTGTCATCTCCCGCCTAGACTCTAGGCGGGAGATGACAAGAACCTGGAAGAGCACCTGCACTGCCTTCTCAGTGAGGAAGGGGCGAATCCTCCTGATGTTGTAGTCTACTGCAACTCCGTCCTTGCTGGTGCATGCCCCAGCATCAGACCTCTGGAGCTTATTCAGAAAGCTGCAGCTCGTCTGGTGTTCAACCGCCCCAAGTTCTCCCACACAACTACACTCCGTTCTCTACACTGGCTCCCTGTAGCGGCTCGCATCCAGTTTAAGACCTTGGTGCTAGCCTATAGGGCAGTGAAAGGAACAGCTCCTTCCTACCTCCAGGCTATGGTCAAGCCTTACACCCCTGCCCGACCACTTCGGTCTGACGCCTTGAGGCGTCTGGTTGGCTCGTCGCTCAGTGGTCCTTCTGGCCGATCTACACGGTCACAGCTTTTCTCTGTTCTGGCCCCACAGTGGTGGAATGAACTCCCCACTGATGTCAGGACAGCAGAGTCACTGCCCATCTTTCGCCGCAGGCTGAAAATCCACCTCTTCAGGAAACACTACCCTGAACCTTCCTCTTAGCCTTGCCTACGTGTTGTCAATTATTTGTATGAGCTCTTGTTTTATTGGATCTTGTTTATTTGATATACTTATTTGTTTTAGCTCTTGCTCAATTGATTTTCCTATTTGTCTCATCTGTTTAAGAAAGTAGGTAGCTGATATTGCACTTTTACCTTAGCGCTAGGTATGCTCTTAGTTGCTTGTTTGAGAAGAGAATGCACTTAAAACTTCTGGTGATTAGTAGTTTTCATTCCCTACCTATGTTGAATGCACTTATTGTAAGTCGCTTTGGATAAAAGCGTCTGCTAAATGACTGGAATGGAATGGAACATTAAGAACAAAAATTTTTGCTTGGCTTTTAGGCTTGGTAAAAAGCTTTAAGTTTGTAGATCTGCTATCTCTAGGACTTGGCATTAGGACTCTTTAGGACTCGGCATCGAACCCAAAAATCTGGCATGGGTCAGGCTGTAGCCAACAAGATAGTGTTGTTTCATAAGCCAGCTGGCTGCTGCTGGCGGGCCCAGTGGAATGGCTGCTCGTCTGCAATCACGCTGCACAGAGGGTATGTGTGTGTGTACTGTATGTGTAGTCCATGTGATGTTGTGAGGGACAGAACACGCGTCACTTGACTGTATGGCAGATCAAGATAACTTCTTATCCTCCGAGTTGCTATTCTAGCAGTGCTGTTCTGGGCCAGCGCAGGGTTTTTCCCTCTTGCCTCAAGAACACACACACACACACACACACACACACACACACACACACACACACACACACACACACACACACACACACACACACACACACACACACACACACACACACACACACACACACACACACACACACACACACACACACACACACACACACACACACACACACACACACACACACACACACACACACACACACACCTCTACAGGTCCACACAAAGTGATACTTGTTATCTCACGGTTCAATCTCTCTCCAACATAACCGAGAGGCGTTGTTGCAGGCCCCACGGGTTCCCTCAGGCACCGCGGGGGTCGGGTTTCCTCCACTACGAGTCTACGACACGAGGAGGGTGGGGGGGGGGGGCTTTCCAGTTCCAAACCGGTTGACAATTCCAATTCAATTCCGACTCTTCAAAACACTTCATTTGAAGCTTATCTATTAACACAACGGGTGCCAGAATTTTATTAAAACAGATAACGTTCGGTGCCAGAAATCTCATCGTTGCGTTGCGCTGCCGCTGCCGTGCTCAAAACTGCCGCATTTCGAGCTTGCAGATCTGCTACTTTTGATGCTTCTGTGTGATGCTGTAGTATGATTAAGTGGGGCGTTAATTTACGAAAAAACACAAACAGTTAAAAATATGGAGATAAGAGGTTTCTGCCTGACAGGGACGATACAGCAGTGGTAATAATGAGTATCTACAGCCACAAGCGTTGTTGTTGCCGTCTGTCCCCGAGGTCCAAATTTAGCAAAAGGACATTGGTGAACTCTGGCCCTTGCCACTGGACGCATAATGATTTAAAATGCAAGGACCCTTAGTCCCTCGCTGACCGGATCCGAGCTTAAAAATGATTATGAGGGAGGTTGTTTGTACATTTATAACAGAGCCGTCTAGTCTCGTTTAATCCCTTTTTTTAGAATAGATCTCTCCAACAAAAGATCTATTCACACTGGGCCCTCCCTCGGTCCTGTTATGGCTGTTCATCACATACAGTATTATGGGAAGATGGAAATATTTTTCTCTGTGTGTGTGTGGTATGCGTGCAAGATTCATGTCTTTCGGTCTTTCGCCATGACACTGGTTTTATTGGCAAAGACTCTATAAGAATGCAATCAAATCGGATTATGTGGTTAAGTAAAGGTGAAATAAAACACAGATAAGACTTTCAAGCAGTGGGGAACTTGATTTTTCAACGTTTTTGTATAAACAAGTATATAAAATAGGGCTTAAGTGATTAAAACCAGTAAAAGACACTTATTGACCTGAAAAAAACATCAGGAGACCATAAGGGGAGGTACATGTAAATTCCTATAGACAGGAGGTCTCATTCGCTGCCGTGGTTTTTCCTTTTTTCTCCTTTGTATGTTGTATTTGCTGTATTATTGTGTATTTTTTTTATGCTATGTTGCTGAATTGAATACATAGGACCACAATGGAAACAAGTCCCCAGGAGTTTTTTTTGTATCCTTTTAGATTTAATGTCTTACTGTACCACGTGCTGTTTACATTTCTGACTAATTAAGTATTAAATCAATCAATCAAACAATGCCATATCACAAAATTACAATATCCAAAATCCCTGATGTTATCCAGTCTCATATCACAATATCGATAAAAAAAGCCTAGCCCCATCCTTTAGGTTGCCTGT
The DNA here is from genome assembly GCF_963454915.1 of Gymnoscopelus microlampas. Lineage (NCBI taxonomy): Eukaryota > Metazoa > Chordata > Actinopteri > Myctophiformes > Myctophidae > Gymnoscopelus > Gymnoscopelus microlampas. The sequence goes on along the minus strand of NC_139945.1, from coordinate 25,927,212 downwards.
TTAAAGATAACTGTCATGGTATGGTTGTGTAAATCAGCTACAGTGGAATCTCTTCAAGGTGACTTACATGTTACGTGGAATGCATAGAATCATCACAATAACCCTCTCTTATAATACGGGCGGCAAGAGATAAGCCTTAATATATATGTCAGTCTGACATGGCACACACGAGGACAAAGGTGGATCAAACCATAAATCTGCCAGCTAATGACTCTGAACCTAATAATCAGCTAATTACTAAAGTCACAATGTGTCACCGTGACCGTTTCACCTTCAAACGTTGTCCTGCTCCGGTTATTAATCCATTAAGACCGGGAACACGTCCGTGTCATTTTAAGATTTCTACCAGCTCAAGAGCTTGTAGATCTGCTATTTTTGAATAGCCAAAGACATCTAAAATGACACAGATGCGTTCCCGGATTGAATGGGTTAACAGATGATAACTGACACAAGATGTCGGAACTGCGTCAGCAGCCAAGGGTAATAGAACCAATGTGGACATGGTCTCAGAAACATAACATGTCTCCATCTTATCTCCATATTTTAACTTTTGTGTTTTTTCGTAAGTTAACGCCCTACTTGATCATACTACAGCGTCACACAAAAGCATCAGAAGCAGCAGATCTACAAGCTCGAAACACAGCGGTTTCGAGCTTCTAGATCTGCTACTTTTGATGCTTTGGAATTTGAATCTACAAGGTCACTTGTTGTACGATGATGGACCAAATAATGGCTTAAGTGGCTAATCTGAATAATTGATTTAGTAACTTATACATTTGTTGATATATATCGTCTCTATCGGATGGAAACCTCATATATCCAAAACAGTTACTTTTCAGGATCCAAATTCAAAAGTATCAAAAGTACCGCGTTTCGAGCTTGCAGATCTGCTGCTTTTGATACTTTTGTGTGACGCTGTAGTAGTGCATTCATTTTTGAAAAAAATAAATGTTAGAATATGGAGATAAGGGAATTCTGCCGACAGCAACGATATATAAACAATCGGATATTCTCGAATATTCAATTTCAATTAATCCAAAACTTAATCGATAGCATAATCGCTAGATAAGAATCAATAGTTGCAGCCCATATAATCTGTGATACCGTTCCACATGAACCGAAGTGGTTGAACTGTGTCAGCCAGGGTTAATATGGGACAGATCTGAGCACGTCTTGGAAATGCATGACAGCGGCGTCATCAGAGCATGATCTCTGGTTTCTACCCAGCCATGTGACCTTTACGATCCCAGGTTAAGATAGCAAGCCAGAGAGAGAGAGAGAGAGAGAGAGAGAGAGAGAGAGAGAGAGAGAGAGAGAAGACTTTGAAACTTCCCCATTCATAAACTTTAGACGCAATCTTCCTGCCTGCTGCACAGCCAGGCTGCATGTGGGTGGTTACAACTGGAAAGGACTGGAGAAGGGGGAGGACGGATTATTATTAAAGTAGATGGGCGGGCCCATCGTTTTTTTTTTTTTTTTCAGATGCCGAGGTCAGATTGACCTTGCGCTTTAATTAAGCCACTCACCGAAGATTTCCCCGTTCTTGGCGTACTCCGTGACGAGGTAGAGCATGTTCTTTGTCTCCATCACCTGAGAGAGAAGAAGAGGAAGAAGACGGGGTTGAGGGAGACGACAACATACTGTACAGAATATATATATATGAGAGAGAGAGAGAGAGAGAGAGAGAGAGAGAGAGAGAGAGAGATTTTTGAATAGCCAACATGAAAATGTAAAATGACACAGATGCTTTGCCCGGTTTTAAATGGGAATGAAACCCTAGGCTGATTTTGTCGTTTGTTTTCCTCCTCAGGTTAAAAACTACAGCAGGGTAAAAACATGGCAGTGCTGCATAACACTGACCTCATAGTACACAGTGACGTAAGCAACACAGCTGCAGCTAATCACATGAATCCATTCAAACCGGAACGCGTCTGCGTAAACACTTTAACCATTATTTTATACTTTGGCTATTTTTCTAAAACATCTCTCAAAAAATATGAGATATGAGCTTGTATATCTGCTATTTTTGAATAGCCAAAGTATGAGATAATGGTTAAAGTAGTTTGAAAGAAAACACAGTGAAGGTTTTTTTTTTTAACATACCGTTTTTTAATTAATGTTATATTATCTATACAAATCTTAGTCTTGCCAATGATTTGGGGGCAAACAAGCACTCACGGCCCACAGGTTAAGAATGGCTGGTCTAAACCAAAATAATGCAATGACCCCAGTGATTCTACAGAACACAGTCATCAGATCATCCAGGCCAGAGAAAAAAGTCTAAACCAAAACAGAAAGACAGGATCATTATGCAATGACCCCAGTGTTTCTACTAAACACAGTCATCAGATCATCCAGGCCAGAGAAAAAAGGAAGGAATTTAAATAAATGAGTTCCCATATTCACGGACCGTCAAACTGGCGTTTCGAATGACTCAGAAGATATTACACAACTCAACTGTGGGGTGACCCAATGGCCAAGTGGTTAAAGCCCTGATTAACGAGGCCCCTGGTTCGATTCCAGGGCCGGACTTACCATTTGCCGTCATGTCACTCCTCTATCGTCTCTCCAATGTAAATCAAATATCATATCAAACCCTATATCAGTGGATCTGAAACCTTTGAATTTTAAGGACTTACATCATTCTGAGAGTGGACAAATGGAGCCAAATGGACCCTCGGCATTACAGACCTCTAAGGGTCATTTGGCACCCCCTCAAGGCACCCTGAGGGTCCCTGGACCCTACTTTGAGAACCACTGCCCAATATACAGTACAGTACGGTACTTCTGTTGCCCGGGGTCGCCCAGGGCTCTATGCTTGGTCCTCTCCTATCTTCCCTCTCCGATCTACATGCTCACTAGTACTTCCCCAAACGTTTGTGCCAGAATTGGGACGCTAGGATTTGTGTGGAGAAAAAAAAGGGTAAAAATACTGTATTATACAACTGTCACACATTTGCAAACAAACCCCTCTCCATTAACCCATTAGGAGAGGTAACGCAGCACGTGTGTCATTTTTTTTATTTCTATGGCTATTAAAAAATAGCAGATATAAAAGCTCATAGTGCGGCACCGAGTGCCACGCTATGAGCTTGTAGATCTGCAATTTTTTTGCAAATCTTTGAGTATATATATATATATTTTAAAGCGAACATTTGTAACTCAAATCTTTGCTTCTGGGGGTCCCTGGAACAACATATTTTACAAATGTACACATTTCCACGATACAAAAAAAAAAAAGCGGATCTTCAAGCTCATGAGCTTGTATATCTGCCATCTTTTGAATAGCCAAAGACATCTATAATGACAGAGATACGTTCTCGGATTGAATGGGCTAACAACACGCTATATATAAATATATGAATGGCGCAAGCACTAAATATGGCCTCACCATGAGAGCACAGAGGCGGGCTAATGCTTGTATGGAGAGTGTTTGAATGGTACATTAACCCATTAAGGCATGAGGCAGATTCTAAAAATGTCATTTTGTGTTGCTATATCAGTGGTGCTCAAACCTTTTCTTGTCAAGGACCCCCAAAATGATACGCATTTGGCCGCAGACCCCCCCCCCCCCCCCCCCCATCTCAAAAACATGTTGTGCCAGGGACCTCCAGAAGCAAAGATTTGAGTTATAAAAAGATATATATAGTCAAATATTTGCACAAATGTTTGCCAAAGTATAAAATAATGATTCAAGCGGTTAAAATGATTGTGTAGACCCTCCAGAAAAACGATTATGCGGGCTAAAACTCAGAATCAGGTTTATTGTCACATCACATGTTTACAAGGTAAAAAAGTGGGTGAAATTCGTTTTTGTACATCACTCCCATCGCAACGTTAGATTCCGTAGAAAGAAGAGTGGGGAGAGAGAAGAAGAAGAGGGGTAGGGGACAAGTGGGAAAGTGGGCAAGTGGCAAAACTCTTGATTATGTGGGCTAAAATCCTTGATTTTGCGATGAAATATGCGTTTTTTTTTGCAATTTAATGTGGTGAAATTGCAGGAAGTTGCGAAATATGCGAAACGTTGTGAAATATGCGGCAATATGCGAAATATGTGAAAAGTTGCGAAATGTGCGGAAATATGCGAAGCGCATATTATGCGATGCGATGCAGCCTTTTTGAAAAAACGTTACCCCCGCATAATTATGCGCCATTTTGATGACTATGCATGCGGTAAATTCTGCGATCGCATTTTTCTGGAGGGTCTAATTGTGACTGGGGGATGATATCCCCCTGGGACCACCCCTATAGGACTTCGGGGACCCCACTTTGAGAACAAAATATTCTATAGCTGAAATCTAAAATGACACAAGATTGCTTTCCCGGATTGAATGGGTTAAAAAAAGAAGAAAAAAAAAGAGACAACAACGGTGAGTCCTGCAGCGCTATTGGAAAAGAGTCTGGCCTGTGTAGGAGGAACAGGAGAACTGATTTAGACATGGCAGCACACAAACACTGTTAACCCATTGATACCTGGAACGCATCTGTGTCACTTTAGATGTCTTTGGCTATTTTTGAAAAATCGTGAAAAAATATTTTTTATATTTTTTTTCAAAAAACTGTTAGGATTTAGAAAAGATTTTTAAGAATCGCCTCAGGTCTTAAAGGGTTAAATGCGGAGGGGAAAGAATCACGGAGGGAGAGAGAGAGAGAGAGGAGAGGATGAATCAGACACAGACACAGCTAGACGTTCTGTTCACACACTTGACTAGAACATCATCCCACACCAGGCCTTGTTTATGATCAATTTTCCATCTGCTTGCCTGGGACCGAGCGCCTCATGCACGCTATAATATATTCAGTCCTGGAACGCATACCGTGTCGTTTTAGATTTTTAGTCATATTTTATACTTTTGGGCTATTCAAAAAAAATAGCAGATACACAAGCTCGCACTTGGTGCCGTTTGCACAAATGTTCAAGAATAGCAGCGCTATGAGCTTGTAGATCTGCTATTTAAAGTATCAAATAATGGTTATAGCTAAAAATCTAAAATGACACGTATGCGTTTCCGGATTGAACGGGTTAAGCGAGGAAAGACAACAGCCAAACACGTCTCACGGTTAATCTTCCCACTTGTTGACACAATAAATAACCGATAAGGGAATGAGCTCCTTTTCGATCTCACCACTCAATGATTGCAATGGTAATGGAATCACATGGCTTGGGATTGTGATAAAGGTTAGCTTAGCTCAGGAGGCAGACAGCACAGCCCCTCGCCATCGGAGAAGATCAAGGAGTATTTTTGTTAATGCATAATTGCATTGGGTCATTTTTACCATTTAAAAAGTCAATCAAACTAGTCGATTTAATCTCACAAGCATACTCTCACAAGCTCACAACATAAAACTACTTTGTGATTATTTTGATGAATCGAAAAAGTAATCAATAGAGTAATCTCAAAGAAAATAAACGATAGTTACAGCCCTCATATGTCCAAAACGGCTGTTTTGAGCTTGTAGATCTGCTACTTTTGATACTTTTGTGTGACGCTGTAGTATGATCAAGTAGGGTGTTAATTTACGGAAAAACAGAAACACATTTAATATGGAGATAGGTTTCTGCCCGACAGCTACGATATACAAAAAAAATCATGAAGATGTGTGCAAATCTTTAAATATGTATTTTTTTGTAACTGTCAAATGTCTCAACAAATGTAGACATTTTTCTGAAAAACCTGTTGCCATATCAGTGGTGCTCAAACCTTTTCTTGTCAAGGACCCCCAAAATTATGTTTTTGACCGCCGATCCCCATCAAAATACGTTGTTCCAGGGACCCCCCAGAAGCAAAGATTTGAGTTAAAAATGTTGTTTAAAATATATAAACAGTATGTAGGCCTATTAAAAACATTTGCACAAATGTTCGAGATATGTCAAAAATAGCAGATCTACAAGCTCGAGCTTGTAGCTTGTAGATCTGCAATTTTTGAATAGCCAAAGTATGAAATAATGGTTATAGCTAAAATCTAAAATGACACATAAGTTCCCCGGATTGAATGGGTTGGGCAAGTATTGCAAGGGCAGAGGAGTGCCAACATGTTCATTCATAAACATGGATCATGGAGGTTGTGACCAGCACCCCCTGGCACAGAGTGTATGAGGGGTGCTCATAGCACACTAAGGCTTCGTCCACACGTACACGGGTATTTTCATAAACGTAGATATTTCGTTTTCGTTTTTGAAAACCTCCGCGTCTACACGGCCCTGTTTAAAAAATCTCTCTGTCCACACGACAACGGCTAAGTCAGTCACAACCCATGCAAAAACTCTGTTTACCGTGTCCACACGGGAACACATAGCCGGAGTTTTTAAAAATCTACACTGTGGCAGGAGTTTTCCAAAAGATGCGTTTACATGTAGCAAAAACGCGTTTGCGTGTGGACGAACCCCCCAAAACGCATATAAAAAGCTACGTTTATGAAAATACCCGTGTACGTGTGGACGAAGCCAGAGTGTATGAGGGGTGCTCATAGCACACAGAGTGTATGAGGGGTGCTCATAGCACACAGAGTGTATGAGGGGTGCTCATAGCACACAGAGTGTATGAGGGGTGCTCATAGCACACAGAGTGTATGAGGGGTGCTCATAGCACACAGAGTGTATGAGGGGTGCTCATAGCACACAGAGTGTATGAGGGGTGCTCATAGCACACAGAGTGTATGAGGGGTGCTCATAGCACACAGAGTGTATGAGGGGTGCTCATAGCACACAGAGTGTATGAGGGGTGCTCATAGCACACAGAGTGTATGAGGGGTGCTCATAGCACACAGAGTGTATGAGGGGTGCTCATAGCACACAGAGTGTATGAGGGAGAGTGTATGAGGGGTGCTCATAGCACACAGAGTGTATGAGGGGTGCTCATAGCACACAGAGTGTATGAGGGGTGCTCATAGCACACAGAGTGTATGAGGGGTGCTCATAGCACACAGAGTGTATGAGGGGTGCTCATAGCACACAGAGTGTATGAGGGGTGGTTTGGGTTTGTGTGTAGCTGTGTAATAATGTGCGAGTAGCAGGAATGAGGGCTCCACCGTTATGTGTGCAACCGTAGGGCTTCCCCCATTGGGCCCCGCAGCCCCGCCCCCTCTATAAGGTCAGAGAGGAAGTGACTAATTGACCCCGTGGCGTTTTGGGATCGACAGCAGGCTGCTGGAAATAACGATGATCGCACACAGCAGAACGCTGGGCTTGGACGGGACGGCTGCCATCATCACGTTGTGTAATGATGAACGAAACGCCCTTTCACTTTCACTCAACTGACGAGACCTTACTGTACAAAGGGTTACGTCATTTACTGTCGTTTTTTTAAGGTTGCGTAGATTGGGAAATTCTAGGCCGAAAGTGATGTTTGAAAGACACTGACGCTCAACCTTTTCTTTCATTTCAAGGATTTCCCGGTTTATATTCATTAGGCCAGTGGTTCCCAAACTGGGGGTCGGGCCCCACATGATTGGGGGGGGGGGGCAGATGATTAGCTTAATGTGCAACATTGTTTTGTCAGACCAACATACAGTACAGGATAAGTGTATACAGGGTATATGCACATTTCTTAACCCATTAAGACCTGAGGCGATTCTTTAAAAAAAAATCTAAATCCTAACAGTTTTTTTTTTTAAATCTAAAAAAAATGTTCAAGATTTTTCAAAAATAGCAGATCTACAAGGTCATAGCGCGGCACTTGGTGTATCTGCTATTTTTTTAATAGCCAAAGAAATCGAAAGTGACACAGATGCGTTCCAGTTCTCAGTACAATTGAATGATTTTAATGAGCCCAAATCCAGAGGAGTGAGAGCTTCTCCTCTCTGTCTGTCTCGCTGTGACACGGCGGTCACAGCGGCTGTGGGACAAATTCATTCGTAGGAGAGGCAGCGCTGCCGTGAAATCCATGCCAATGGGTTCCCCCCCCCAGGTGCATCTGACACTTGCATAATGGCTAAAATGGATAAAAGAGCAACTCGAGGTGAATGGGATTCTTTCTGATCTTGCACAGCCTTTCAAGACACTTCAAAAAACACAGAATTTATCAGCAAAACAAATGTATATTTATTAACCCCTTAAGACCGGGGAACGCATCTGTGTCATTTTAGATTTCTTTGGCTATTCAAAAATAGCAGATATACAAGATCATAGATCTGCTATTTTTGAAAAATCTTGAACATTTTTGCAAATCTTTGAATATGCATATTTTTTCAAGCAAACATTTTTTTACTCAAATATTTACTTCTGGGGGGGGGGGGGGTCCCTGGCTAAATACATCATTTTGGGTGGTTATTTGGGGGTCCTTGACATGAAAAAATGTGAACACCGCTAATGTAGCAGCACAACGTTTTTCAAAAAACTGTTAGGATTTAAAATCCATTTTGATTTATTTTTTCACTACATTTACTTTTTTTTTGGAAATATTGACCTGGTGAGACGAAGGAGGAGCCCGGCCAGGAGACAACCCACAGAGCCTAGTCCCTACACGTGCCAGAGCCTCCCCGTGTTCAGGCAGAGTACTTCCGAAGAAGGGGTCTGAGTGGCCCTGTCTTTCCCTATAGGACTGACCGTGGGTAGCTACCTGGGATGTAAGTTGGGGTTTGATCAACCCCGGCTGGGTCACCTGGGCGAGGGTGTATGTTGCGAGACCCGAAACACCCTATGACCCCAGGCTACATCACTGATGATACATCCCAGGTGCATCCATGTGATGTATTCTTTATAGTGAGTAAAAATGTTTGCTTGAAAAAATATGCATATTCAAAGATTTGCACACATTTTCATGAATTTTCAAAAATGGCAGATCTACAAGCTCATAGCGCGGCACTCGCTATGAGCTTGTATATCGGCTATTTTTTAATAGCCAAACAAATCTAAAATGACAGATGCTTTAATGGGTTAAAATAATAATGCTATGCTTCTCGAACGGCGTGGCTACTGTATGCCTTGGGATCTTGTAACAATCACACATCATTGCAATAGAATACACAACTATACCATTTTCACTTAATTTTATTTACTATATCAGTATTTTGTGCGCACTCATTTCTCATTTAAATACAGATGCAAATTATGGTGTGTTGTAGTGCAAAGGCAAGCAAGACTGGAGCTAAAAATCTTTGCTTTCATGTACAGTGATGTTTGGCGTTTTTATAACTTCATTGTTTCTTAGTTTTCACAGGTTTGTGCTGTTGAAGATGGTAAATGTCACAACCCTTATTTAACAGGTTTGCATAGTAATCATGTCCTTTACTAAACTGAAGGCAGGAATGTCTGTTTATAGTGCTGCTTCACATTTATATGATGTAATCATTAACAAAATATTTCTAATATACTGTATTCACTGTGACAGGTGGTGATGTACAGGATAATAATCAACGGTTGCACAATTATTACGTAATCGAAATTATTTGAGATAATAACAATTATTTTGTTGAAGGTTTTTCAAAATTTTCAAACATTTTCAAAAAGTACTGGAAATAGCAGATCTACAAGCTTGTAAATCGTCTATTTACACTATTTCCACTCAGCTATTTTCACCTTAATCTGTTTTATGTATAAAGTTAATGTGTCAGTCATTTCTTTGTATATTTAAGTTATTTGTCATATCTGCCCTGTGTAACTTCAGCAGAAATGTAATTTGTATTCATATGCTCCAGTTTTCAACGACAAAAACTGAATTAAATCGTTAATCTCAATTATGTGTGTGGCAATTGCAATTTAGGTATTTAGCAGACACTTTTAATCCAGAGCGATTTACACTAAGCAAGGACAACACAAGGTAATACATCAAATGCATCTGCTAATAAACTAATATGTAAGTAAACCAAGAACCTATCATCAGTCTAACCAGTAGACCAGTCTAATCAGTAGAATATCCCCAAAAATCAATAATCTATATTCTGTACATTTAAACTATACAGACTATAGGATCTAAGGATCTAAATTACATTCAGTCTGAGTCTTCAGATTACGGCAGAAGATTGGGAGTGAGTCTGCAGTTCTAATTGCAATGGGGAGTTCATTCCATAGTTTGGGAGCCAGAAGCGAGAAGTGTCTGGGAATTAATCATCACGTAACATTTCATAATGGTGAGAGCCCTAGTTGCAGCCCTTAACTGACCCTCTGCCTTCTACCAAACTCCCCTGATGAAATCACTTCTGTCGCAACAACTTCTTGGTCACATCCAGCCTGCACACATGCACACAGTCTCACACACACACACACACACACACACACACACACACACACACACACACACACACACACACACACACACACACACACACACACACACACACACACACACACACACACACACACACACACACACACACACACACACACACACACACACACACACACACACACACACACACACACACAGTCAGTCATTAACTGAAGGCAATGGAAAGGTCCTGCTAGGTTGGAAATGTTTGTCAACGACAACGTATAAAAATAGAGGGATGTCCCAATCCCATGTACAGTACGTAACCGATAGGACAGTGCATGGTTCCCAACTTGGGGTTCGGGACCCTCCGCAGGGTGCACCAGAGATCACAGGCTGGCCTTGCTTGTTTACAGGTAATCCAAAATCATAAACATGTTGCAAGATTTTGGCCTAAATTGACATGCTCAAAATAGGGATACCAGGTTTAAAGTGGTTAAGCAAGCCGATCACATTATTACCTGGCTTATACCTTATATAATGTGCTGTGTTTAGCGTGTGATGTGTTCAGCTCTCATACAAATAGGCCTGTCCTAATTATTTCATAATCGCCTAATCACAATTAGAGATAATCGCTAAAATTCTGTCTAATCGTCATGATCATTTCCAAGATTTTCAAAAATAGTAGAAATCGCATTTTGAGCAGGTAGATCTGTAGAATTCCAGCATTAATGTTTTTTTGAAAGTATAAAGTTATTAAAATTATGTTATTTGTTGTATCTTCCCTGTGCAACGTTTGTATACAAAGCCTAAACAGATATGTAGTTTTTATTCATAATGTTCCAATGTTTAAACGACAGAAACACAATCAAATCATTAATTTCAATTATTTGAGTGACAATTAATCGTCAAGTAAAATAATCGTAATAATGGTGACAGCCCTACATACAAACAGACATTATCCACAATTTGTTCAAGGCAACGAGGCTGAACAAAATGCCCTTTCACTCAACTCAACAATCTTACTGTTACGTAATTTACTCTTTTTTTTAAGGTTTCACGGATTGGTAAATTATGGGCCGAAAGTGATGTTTAAAGACACTGATGCTCAACCTTTTCTTTAATTTCAAGGATTTCCCGGTTTCATATTCATTAGGCCAGTGGTTCCCAAACGGGGGGTCAATTTAATGTTTTGTACCAGCAATAATGCTGACCCAGAGTCTACACCTAATTTTCCTATACTTTCCAAACATACTGTATGCAAAACAAAGTCATTTGGCAAAGTAAGCTGTAAACCCTTGTACGGAACCTGACTGACACAAGACAGTATCATGTATTTATTTGAATTACAATACAATGTACAGTAGCACTGCCGAACGAGGCCTGCCAGTTTGGAAAATAACAGGTTTTGGGAGATTGAAAATGTTATGTAGTCCAACGGCCACTTGTCTGCAATGTGACTGAGTGCTTCCAGACATACAGTGTCTTACCTGCAGATTGAATTGGTTTTACTTGACTTTAATGTTCTCGAAGAAGTGCGGTACTGTGCAGCTATTATCATCTAGAACACTGTTTCTCAAACTATGGGTCGGGACCCATTTGTGGGTTGTGGACCCATTTTCATAGGTCGCAAGTAAATATCCCTTTTAAAGTTTTTTTTTCTTTCCTATATAAAAAAAAAATATATATATATATATATATATATATATATATATATATATATATTATAAAAATAGATATAAACCATTGAGAGTTAAGACCTGAGGCAGATTCTACAAATGCCTTCTAGATCAGTAGTTCTCAAACTTTTTCGTGCCAAGGACCCCCAAAATGATATGTATTTGGCCACAGACCCCCCCCATCTAAACATGTTTTGTGCCAAGGACACCCAGAAGTTCAAAAGTATTCAAATGTTTTCAAACACTTTCAAGATTTTTCAAAAATGTTCAAAAGTAGCAGATGTACAAGCTCGAGACACGCTGTGAGCTTGTACATCTGCTATTTTTAGTTTAACAAAAAAAAAACGTATGATGCTATATAAATCTAAAATGACACAGATGCTTTCCCAATTTTAATGGGTTAACCCAATAAGACCTGGAACTGTGTCTCATTTTTAGATTTGAGCTAAAAAGCATTATTTTACACTTTGGGCTATTCAAAAATAGCAGATCTACAAGTTCATAGCGCGGCACCGAGTGCCACACTATGAAAAATCTTGAAAAATCTGAAAAATCTTTAAAATGTGTGCAAATCTTTGAATATATATATTTTTAAAGCGAACATTTTTAACTCAAATCTTTGCTTCTGGGGGGTCCCTGGAACAAAATATCTTGATGGGGGTCCGCGTCCAAATACATATAATTTTGGAGGTCCTTGAAATTAAAAAGATTGAGCACCACTGATATAGAAACATACGTTTTTCAGAAAACTGTTGGGATTTAGGAGACATGTAGAATCGGCTTCAGGTCTTAATGGGTTAAATGTGTGATCAGGACTTGACATGGGTAGATACTAATAATATTAAAATGACTCGGCTGGGGTCCAAGAAATCTTATGGTGACGGGCCATGACAGCTGGCATGGTGCCTGGGGATGGGCACAATGGGAAGCTGGATACATCCTGCTCCACTGCATTGTTAAACTCAGTGACCACACTTAATTTTGTTGAAATGTGCCATACAAAATAAACTTGCCTCGCCTTAATACTTCCACTCAGCAACAGGGGAAAGGATTACTGTTTTAGTGGCAGATGATCTGGTGTGAGGTGGTAACGGCAATGTCAGCTACTTAACCCATTAAGACCTTTCAAGATTTTAGAGTTTAACCACTTTAACCATTATCTTATACGTTGGCTATTCAAAAAATGCAGATCTACAAGCTCATAGCGCGGCACTATGAGCTTGTAGATCTGTAAAAAAAAAAAAATCATGAAACTTTGTGCAAATCTTTGAATATATTTAAAGTGAACATTTGTAACTCAAATCTTTGAATATATTTAAAGTGAACATTTGTAACTCAAATCTTTGCTTCTGGGGATTCTAAAAATGTCTTCTAAATCCTGACAGTTTAAAAAAAAAAAACATATGTTGCTATAATCAGTGGTTCTCAAACTTTTTCATGTCAAGGACCCCCAAAATTATATGTATTTGGCCGTGGACCCCCATCTCAAAATATGTTGTTCCAGGGACCCCCCAGAAGCAAAGATTTGCACACATCGGTGCCGCGCTATGAGCTTGTATATCTGCTACTTTTGAATAGCCAAAGTATAAAATAATGGTTAAAGTGGTTACACAGATGCGTTCCCGTTCTTAATGGATTAAGGCTGCTGACACAGCGGCTTTTAGACAAGGATACTTCACTACCGCAATGCTGGACACAAAGGTTAGGTAAGGCGACATGTCGTCACTTAGGAAATAGACAGCCTACATAGACACTGGTTCGCTAATTAGAGTGACTGCACACAGACAGCGGGCTGTGTCATCCGCTAAAGACTGAGCTTCTAGAAACGCTGTGTCGAAGCACAATGGCCGACCGCGAGACAAGCCCGGGTGTACCCAGTGGCGCGGGAAGGGGGGGGCTTCCCATCACCAGGGGAATCCCTTCCCCTGGTGATGGGAAGGGATTTTTTTATTTTTTTTTAATTATTCGATTTTTAGATTTTTTTTTATTTTATTTATGAGAACGAGAATTAAATAACGTAACCCTAACCTAACCCTAACCCTAACCCTAAAACCGAAATAAAGTAAAGGAAAAAAAGTGCCAAAACCCACCCAAACCCGCACATTTTTCGACCCGAAACCGAAAAAATCGCGCGCGCGCGCATACGTCAAGCAGATTCCCCCCGACGCTCAGCCCCCCTGGCTATTAAGTACTTCCCGTGCGCCTGGGTGTACCTTTGGTGGGATTGGGTGACAAATGTGACAACCACACACAATGACTGTAATATATCGTTGCTGTCGGGCAGAAACCTCTTATCTCCATAAGAGGTTCTCTAACTTTTTTAGTTTTTTTTTCGTTTGCCCCTACTTCAGGGGTCTTCAACAGGGGGTCCGGGACCCCTAGGGGATCCTCAGTGTTACTACAGGGGGGCCGCCGAATCTTTGTGTGATATACATTAACCACTAGCATTCCTTTTCTGAGGGTAACTTTAGCCAAAAATAGCCGATCTACAAGTTCACAACGCCTCGCAATGCGAGGCGTTGTGAGCTTGTAGATCGGCTATTTTTGGCAAAAAGGTATAGGTGTAAAGGGAAAAAAATAACAATTTTATACAATATAGAGGGGGTCCCTGCTTCATGTCTCTCTCAGCTAGGGGGTCCTTGGCCTGAAAACGTTGAAGACCCCTGCCCTACTTGATCATACTACAGCGTCACACAAAAGTATCAAAATGAGCAGATCTGAAAGCTCAAAACGTGCTGCATTTTGTTGTAGATCTGCTACTTTTGATGTTTTTCAATTTGAATCCTGAAACAGTTTTGGACATATGGAGGTTTCCACCCGACAGAGACGATACACAACTATACAAAAAGGTTACGAACAATTTTTTATTTAATGTAATATATCAGTACTTCATTGTGTACTCCTTTACCAATACAGAGACAAATGCTACACACCCCAAAAAACACTTTCAACCGGCATCCCTATTTTGGCCTTGTTAATATTGGCAAACGTTCACTGTTCAAAGGCATGCTCAACTCACACAACTTTGATTAATGTCAGGTGCAGATTCTGAAACATACATGATACAAAAAAAGAGGAATCATCATTTTGTACTCACAAAATAAGTTTCACAGCTTCTTTTAAAGGACGACTTCACCCATTTTCAACCTATCTTCATATAATTGGTCCTCACTAGTGCTCATGATAAAACTGTACTAAAAAAATCTACTCTGTCTGTGTCTCATAGGAGGGCTGTGAACACTTCAGAAACCTACCAGTGACATAATCATTAGACAGTTTTTTTTTTCTCCCAACAAGATTTCAAATGTTTTATTTTTATTAACGCGAGAACAATGGCTTCCATTATAGCATGCTAACTTTCCAGGAATAGAAAGCCTGCCGTTTCTATTAGCTTGGATTTCCCATCGACGGTGTCACTGGTAGACAGGTTTCTGAACTGTCCACAGCCCTCCTCTGAGACACAGACGGGGTAGACAAAGTTTTTACCATCTCAATTATATGAAGATATGTTGAAAATGGCTGAAGTCGTCCTTTAATGCAAGGGTCCCAAACTTTTCAGGCTGCGACCCCCCAAAAGAATCATATTTTAACAGTGCACCCCACACCCTGACAAGCACTTGGAATTGTAGGCATTACATTTATTTTTGACTCTGTTCCACAGATAAATATTGTGAAAATAGCTGAACTTCAAGCTCACCAATGTGAACATGTGAGCTTGTAGATCGGCTATTTTCGCAATGTTTGCCTCATTCTTACGTAATATTGACAATTTGACCAATTTGGTATTGGTATATTTGGTATTAAAAAGATTAAAAGTCCTTAAATTGTCACTTTAGAAACGTGCAGATACCCTGTATGCACTTAAACTGTATGTTGGTTTATTTACTGTTGAGTGAGAAAACAATGTTGCACATTAAGACGATCATCAAGGGACCCCCCCCCCCCAAAAAAAAAAGAAAACAAATTAATCTGGGGACCCCCAGTCTGGGAACCACTGCTTCAATGCATCGCAGCGGCGACCACAGAAATAAACGCCTTGGTTTAGTGAGCACTCTGTAAACGTATATTACCACAAGTGGTGACACAGATAAACAGTGGGCCAGTAGCACAAACAAAGCCACGGCACAATCAATCACAGCTAGGTGATGCTTATGGGACAACCGGACGGGACCGGGTCATTCAACTTTGTCTTTTTGCCAAAAGAAATGCCCCCCCCCCCACTGTTGTTTCTGTAAATTTACTTTTACTGCTCCAAGTATTGATGATTTGTTTTGCAGTGGTTCTGAAATGTTTTCATCCCAAATTGACACGCCCATTTGAAAAGATATGCCAGGGACCCCCGCAAGAGAGGATTTTTACGGCTCTAGCAGTGATTCTCAACCATTTTAATTTCAAGGACCCCCAGTTTGACATGCATTAGAGGCTACGGACCCCCATTTAATGGCATTTCTATCCCTGGGACCCCAATTTATGTTGTAAAATCAATGTTAATTTAACTCTGAGAGTGTACAAATGGAACCAAATGGACCCGTTCCATTTGTTTCCATTTGTACACTCTCAGAGTTACAGATCCATAAGGGTCCATTTAGTTCCTAACTATCCATCATTTAGCTGGGGAGCCCCTGGAACCCCAGACCCCACTTTGAGAACCAAGGATTTTTGTATAGTATATTGTATGTCTATATATGTCTTGGATGAATTGAATACACAGGACCACAATGGAAACAAGCTCTCAGGGCTTTTTGTGTTATCCTTTTAGCAGCGTTGTATAACTGTACCTCTGTGCTTTTTTTCAAACTGTTAATAAAGTATCCATCAATCAAAAGTCCATCCATGGAGAGTGGAGACATCTTCCCACATAGGTATGGGTCGCAACAGTTAATCAAACCATTTTTGCCAGACCCAGGGGGTCGGCCTAGATGAGGCTTTGTCTGTCCCCCTTTCGTCCATACATGGAGAACTTTTCTGTCCCTCTTTTCCTCCCCTGTCCCTCTTTTTGTTTGGCCAAGCTTAGTGTGACGTACTGATCTTAGCGTGACGTACTGATAGCGTGACGCTCTGATCTTATAAAGTACAAGGAATTTATTCCGGGTCTGGCAGAACCAGGTCTCCTGGTCTTGTTTTCATCCATAATCGATTTTAAAGGAGAGTTCCGGTCATTTTAGGTTGTATGTTTGATGTGCAACAAAGTCTGGCACACGCCAGGTTCTGTGAGAGAAACAAGCAACCAGCGTCATATCTTTCTGCATGAGCGGTAGCCATTCAGCGCATGTTTGAGTATCATCCACGATGAGTAGTAGGAGAAAAAAAAAACTTTGCATCTGTTAAAATAGACGATTTTCACTCTTACACACTTCTCCCATTATGCCGCTGCAAGGGGTCTGCAGAATGGACAACAGGGGCAGATCTGGAAATATTCAACGTTCCTTTGTATGTTGGTGAGTGATTAGCGACACATCAAACATACAACCTAAAATGACCGGAACTCTCCTTTAATAAAGTGATCGATTTTGGGGGGACAATTTGATATTTTCCTTTTTTTCTTTCAAACTCTCTCTCAAAATAGCTGATCTACAAGCTCACAACGAGCCACAATGGGACGCGTTGTGAGCTTGTGTATGTCTGCTATTTTCAATATTTTTCTGCATATAAAATAGGGCTTAAGTGGTTATTCATAATAATCCTCGACTTAACTGATTATAAGCAAATCTGTTCGATTTGTTTTGTACAGATCCTTTAATATGTAAAAATAACTATATATAAGAAAAACGCACTTCTCTACTTTTTTCTTATTAATTGAAAAGGTAATGGACAGAATAAACGCAAAGAGAGGATAATGGACAGTTGCAGCACTACATCTAAGGATGATCTCTTGTATTTTAGGCAGTGGTGTAAAGTAACTAAGTACATTTACTCAGGTACTGTACTTCAGTATAATTTTGAGGTATTTTTTATTTACTGGAGTACATCTGCATCTCAGAGGCAAATATTGTACGTGTACTCCACTACAATTATTTGAAAACCTTAGTTACTAGTTACTTTGCAGATATAAATTATTATATTATAAACCATACATTAACCACTTCAGCCATATTTTATACATAAGCTATGTGAAAATAGCAGATCTACAAGCTCACAACGCGTTGCATCGCGACACGTTGTAGATCTGCTATTTTCAAACATTTTAGTACTTTTGCTTTTGATACTTTAAGTATATTTTGATGCCAATACTGTTGTACTTTAACTCAAGTAACATTTTGAACACAGGCCTTTTACTTGTAACAGAGTATCTTTTATATTGTGGCATTGCTACCTTCACTTAAGTAAAAATATCCGAGTACTTCTTCCACCACTGATTGTAGGTGTAAGAGAAAAAAGGCCCAGTGGCTCACCTGGTAGAGCTTAATGATGTGCGGATGGTCCAGCATCTTCATGATCTGGACCTCTCTGTAGATCTTCTCCAGGTTGACAGCGTCCAGCTGGGTCTTGTCGATGATCTTAATGGCCACCTGCACGACGGGAAGACAGTAATGAGTTCTATAATCTCTGTCATCTGACCGTTCGTCCTCGTTAAGTGTCGCTGTGGCCGGTAATTGTTGAGAAACGACAACTGATTTATGAACAATAAGGCCATCACACGTTGAAGCACTCACGATAGCAAATGACCCTGATCGTCATCCCCTACATCGTCACTTCAGACGCATGCCATCTGGACAAAGATACAGAGCTTTGAAATGGCGAAAAAAGTTTGTTTTAGTAGAAGTTTTGTCCCTTCAGCCAAAGCATCTGTCATTTTAGATTTTAACCACTTCAACCGTTATCTTATACTTTGGGGCTATTCAAAAATTGCAGATCTACAAGCTCATAGCGCGGCAACGAGTGCCGCGCTATGAGCTTGTATATCTGCTATTTTTTGGGAAAATCATGAAAATGCGTGCAAATCTGAGAGTGCCAGGACAATGAGAGAATTTGTGAAAGAAAAACGATGTTTGGAGCTGCTAAAATAGGCGAGTTTCGTTGTTACACATATACTCCCATTCTGCCGGTGGAAGGGGTCTCCACAATGGACAACAGGGGCTTCTATGAAAAAAATCAACTGCCCCTGGTATGTTGGTGAATGATTAGCGACACATCAAAGAAAATACCATTCAAGGGTGGATCGCTCCTTTAACCACCATGTTAGAACAGTGCACTGAGATAATATTCTGGAAAACACCAAAGTTGTGTGTGTGTGTGTGTGTGTGTGTGTGTGTGTGTGTGTGTGTGTGTGTGTGTGTGTGTGTGTGTGTGTGTGTGTGTGTGTGTGTGTGTGTGTGTGTGTGTGTGTGTGTGGTCGTCCATGTTGAGATTATTGTGCAGCACATGAGACACAGCACAGACGCAAACGGCCTTTTGGCGTGTAGTTGAAGCGCAACTATGTTTATGTTTCGCACAAAGGAAACATTCAGTCTAAATGTCCAGTTTGCTAATTCACAACTACTGTGCCAGATAATCACCAAGAGAGTAAAAAAAGAAAAAAACGTTTCAGTCATTCAGTCCGACTTCACTGTAGCCTATAGTAGCCTTTTCATAAATCATATTTGTATTAGGCTGTCCTGAAAGTTTATAACATTTAGATATTTCAAATACAAAAGTTTCAAATACAAAAGTAGTGGTAGTAGTTGCGAATTACTGGACATTTACACTGAATGTTTCCTTTATCCTCATCTTGCGCTAATGCACGCAACTGTTTTGCCAGGTTTTATTTTTGTTGTTTCTCATAAGCGTGCATCCGTTGTCCGTCAACAACACAGTAGTCTGTGCCTTGACTTCAGTGCACTGACTCTCTCCCCACCCGCCCCCCCCCCCCCCCGCCCCCTTGCGCTTCAACTACACGCCAAAAGGCCGTTCGCAGCACAGACTGCAGCACTGCTGCTTACATGTCCGTTTATGAGTCCTGGTAAACAACTTTAAGGTTAGAGTCATTAAGCATCGAGTGAAGGTACAACGAAGACAAACACATGCCTCACGTCACAAGCACACACACACACACTCCAAGGTGACACGCCACCAAGTTTATCCACACACATGGAAATCACATCAAGTGATGTACGTACGTGCCTGCATGCATGCATGGGCACAGGGCCACAGCACGCATTGTGTGCACACACACAACTCATAAACACACACACACACACACACACACACACACACACACACACACACACACACACACACACACACACACACACACACACACACACACACACACACACACACTCTGAAGAAAACATTAGCTATATCAGTGGTTCTCAGACTTTTCAGGCAGTGACCCCCCAAAATAATCTTATGTGAACCGGGGACCCCCTAACCTCGCAAGCACTTGGAATTGTAGGAGTTGAGACATTACATGATTTTGTCACTTTAGAAATGTGCAGATACCCTGTATGTGTGCACTATATTTGCACCCAGTGATCTTGGTACATAGAAATTGATCTATTGAAAATTCTGACTTTCAAATGTATATTTTTTATTTTGATTGTATTGCTGTATTGTTGTATTGTGCTTTTTGCTTTGGCAATGTAAACGTATGTTTTCTCATGCCAATAAAGCCCTTTGAATTGAATTGAATTGAATTGAAATTGTGTGCACTTATACTGTATGTTGGTTTGTTGAGTGAGAAAACAACGTTGCACATTGAGAGCCACTGGGCTATGCACATGCAAAGAGTGGCTGATTATGCACACACACACACACACACACACACACACACACACACACCTTTAACCCTCGTGGGCTTTGATTAATGGTGTCCGGGTTAGTAATGAGCAATAGCCACGTCCTCGTCTCCGGCTGTCTCATAAACAACATTTCATCAGGAGGACTTGAAGTGTTCCAAACCCCGGACAAGTAAACAAGCAGACAGACAGACAGACAGACAGACAGACAGACAGACAGACAGACAGAGCAAAGGCGTACACTCATTGGGGCCAACGAGGCCATGGCCCGGTCTGTGTGAACCCATGCTTGCCCCTGTGTAGGGGCAAGATCCGCCCGAAAAAACAAGAAATCAACATAACAACATTAGCAGCCCCTCACCCTGTAAGTCGCTTTTGTTTTCAAATGGGGCTCATTTGCATTCGGCCGAATTGTTAATGAGTGGCCATTAGAAAACCAGTTTCGCTGTCAAACCGGTTCTCCATTGCGCAGAGACGAGCACCTCTCCATAGTCCATTCAGAAATGTAATAGAAGAAGAACCGTCGTCCTGAAACACCCTGCACCGCGTCTAAACCGGCGGCCTCGGTCCGCGGAAAAAAATGGGGCAGTGTGTTTTGGGACGAGATTCTAAGATTCTGGCCCGGTCAACGTTAGAATTCACCATACGCCAGTGGGGGACAGGCCTCTCTCTCTCTCACTGGATCACGTCACTGTGTAATCTACACAGCAGTGCTTCTCTCAAACAATGTCATGTCAAGGACCCCCATCTGAAAATATTTGGTATGTAGAGTTAAAGTGGGTAAAATTATTTTGATGCTATATCAACCCCCCCCCCCCCCCCCGGAACCCCGCACAAATACATTCTCTCATTGGGTTAACCACTTGAACCCTAAGCATCCCTATAGTGGGGGCCGAAAACAGCCGTTCTACAAGCTCATGCTCGGCTATTTGGTGTAGAGAGGGGGAAGAAAAGAGTGAACCAAGTACAGAGCCTATCCTGGTCAACTAAGCATTAGTTCACTAAGTTATAGAGGGTTTAAGTGGTTAACTTCTAGCGGCTAGAAGTTAACCACTACGAGAGGGTATTCCCAGGGGTTCCCGTCAAAATGACAAACAGTTTAATTTCACTATCATTTCACCAGCTAATGGTGAAATTAAACTGTTCCTCGTTTTGACGGAGACCAATAGGAACACCCTCTAGGGCCCCTGGGGCTCCCAGGACCACACCTTGAGACCACTCACTGATCTACAGTTTGTTAAGTTCTTCGCTAGAATCAAGCTGTGGTTTACATAGCGTCTCTACCCTGGCTTGGTTCCAAAGCATCCTCCCCAAGAATAACAAAAAAAATGTTTTCCCTGTTAGGCATATTCACTCTAGTCTAGTGTCTAGTATGAACAATAAAATATTTATTAGGTTTTCTTCCCAACCCATGCTTGCAGTTATGCAACTCTGGACTAAATCATATCAAAAACAAAACAATGATTTATTAATGGTGTGCAAGCTGCGTACTAATCATTAACCACATGAACCCCAGCCTCCCGATTCAGGGGCATATCACGACTGGCGAACATTATGCAAAATTAGGCAATTAATCATCAAAAATGATTCATTGATTAATTAATCATTGATTAAAAATGATTGGCAGACCAATCATTGATTAAAAAATATTGGCAGACCTGCCAACGCTCCTTGATTCTAGAGAAGACTCCTTGATTTCAACCATTTCTCCTTGACGACTCCTTGACAGTAATTTCGTCTTGATTTGAGGGATTTCAGCCGTTTTGCGTGGCAACCCGCGTGGCAAAGGCCCACACGTATAAGACCGGCCCCCCTCCGCTCAGCATACCGGTACACACCCCCCAATGATATACAGCCAGACCCATTCATGTTAATATGCATAGTTCCTTTTTTTTACATGCAAAATTTGCAAGCCAAATGTTCCATTCCAAAAAAAATGCTTGGCAAAAATAGCCGATCTGCAAGCTCTGTGTGAAGGGCTGTGTGTATTGCTATGTTAGCTATTTGATGTACATAGGGTTTAACTGGTTAAATTATATCACTGGCCCAGTGTATATTGGGGGGGGGGGGTCCTTGATGTGGAAAAGGTTCGACAGTAATCCCCTGGCCTAGATGGATTACTGTAGATCCACAGTACTGCGACATTGTATTTTCCTAATCATGAGGATCACTCGTCTCTCACAAACAAACGCACACACACACACACACACACACACACACACACACACACACACACACACACACACACACACACACACACACACACACAATACAGTATATGTGTACACTCAGATGGTAACAAGGTCACGCGGGGTGCGAGAGACAATTAAACAAGGCATTTTGCCTATGTTCTAATAACGCAATAGTAATAATAATGAGGTCGGAAAAGTTGCAGTGTTGAGAAACAGCTGATGTGTGAGTGGTAAACTAAACGGCCTGTATCTGCTGAACGACGAGTCAACAAGAGTGACGATAACACACCAAGTATGAGCTGTGTACTCTTAACCCCCATGATCAGACTGGTTTGTTATCTCCTCCAAGCAGATTGCTAGGAGGAGATTGGCTTTCACCTAACGTCTGGACTGTTAGTACAATGCACACACGCCTTAAAGAGGTGGATCGCTTGTTCTCACATGCAAACAACGCATGAGGAAAATACTAACTAGGCCACGCACAAGACCAGTGGTTCTGAAACTTTTACATTTCAAGGATCCCCCCATAACTCTGAGAGAACAAATGGAACCAAATGGACCCGTAACGACGGGTCCATTCGGTTCCATTTGTACACTCTCAGAGTTACAGGCCTGTAAGAGTCCATTTGGAACCCCCTCAGGGAACCCTGAATCCCTGATGGTCCCTGGACCCCACTTTGAGAACCTCAGTAGATTGATATTTTGTAAAAAAAAAAAAAAGGGAAAAAAATAAAGAAAATCAATTTGAAAAATGTTGATTTGGTTTAAAAGTTTCTATTAGAGAACACTATAAGCTAACAAGCTGATCAAAATAAACACAACATGTATTTTTGATTGATAAACATTTTAAAATACGTATTATGAAACATATTTATGAAAAAAAGAAACTTTCACTTTAACGAGCAAGCAAGTAAATTCAATACACCTATAATGACAAGCCCAAAATAGAGAGGTCATGTCATGAATAGAAAAACTGGACACACTGACAGCCGCTGCATAATTGCCCGTACAGAGTCAAATAATGGCGTGCTCTACTATGCACATGCAAAGGTTGGCTTATTACACACACACACACACACACACACACACACACACACACACACACACACACACACACACACACACACACACACACACACACACACACACACACACACACACACACACACACACACACACACACACACACACACACACACACACACACACTATTGAGTCTGCTGTTCCAAGTGTGATTAATCTAGGTGTATTCATTACAGCTACACACACACGCTAGGCCAAATCTCTGAATCACACATAAGGCAGATGGTGTGACATTAGGCTGATGGAGTCCTTGTTCATTGTCACAGGCAGGTTGTTGGATCTGCTGGCATGGTGCTCAGTATTCTGACCAACGGACTGCAGCTGCTGTCCTGAGTGACCTCTACCTACAGTGGAATCACAACTGACCTGAACATAATAACCATTATCCTTGGCTGCTTCACACATCCTTCAACCATAGGACTTATCGGAGAGCTAGTTAGCCATTAGTCTGGATGATGCAAGAACATGTGTCTTTCTTCACACTGGGCAGTGGTCAAACGCGGCCTCAAAAAGCCTGATTTCTATGCCGCGTCGCACACTGAAAATAGCAGATCTACAAGCTCACAACAGCTTTGTAGATCTGCTATTTTCGCCGCATGACACGGAACACAACCAAGTATAAGATCAAGCAAAAGGGCTGTTTGTGCTGCAAAGAGCAGCCCCCCCCTGTACATCTGTCCCTCTCATATCTATCATTGTCCTGCGCAAATGCACTGAAACACACACACACACACACACACACACACACACACACACACACACACACACACACACACACACACACACACACACACACACACACACACACACACACACACACACACACACACACACACACACACACACACACACACACACACACACACACACACACACACACACACACACGCAGATTCCAGAACAACCGTTTCACACATGGTTTGACCGCGCTGACACTGACTGTGTACCCCTGTGTTTCTGCTATTACAACAGAATAAGTCATGGAACGGCACTGAACGGCTCCACCAGACTAGAACAGAGAAGGAAGGCCTCAGTCAGCAGTGTTTAGAAGACCCCTCAATGATCACTTCACTTCCAGGACCTGAGAAGACCCTTCTCTGTGTGGAAGGGACACTGTTGTTGTTTTGCAGAAGATGGGTGCAAATTAAGAAAAATAACTTGTCTGTCACACACACACACACACACACACACACACACACACACACACACACACACACACACACACACACACAACATCTGTTGCAAGAGATCCCCAACAACCCAGCTCTGTTCTCTTCTCATCAAATCAACTCTGTTGTGCTTGTGCATGAGGATGCAGTTTGTTTGCAGAGTCTTTTTTCCTCTCCAGAGCAGTAGCCGTCCCCAGCGGATCACTCCCTCCCCAGTGGTTCAACTGGTGTTACACTGACCACCGGTGACACCAGTGTCACCCATGCATGACAGGAAACAAACACAAGCTTCATTGGGCTGTCCAAAATTATACAGCGCCAACGGCCTAGCCTGGGTGTCACATCGCAGCAAGGCTGGCATTACAAGAAGCAGCAGCTAGCGACCAAAGCACATCATTATATTTGCATTACATAACAGGACCACCGACCCATGCTGCATGCATGCATGGCCCAGATAGAGGGTTGTTTACACCGTACACACACACACACACACACACACACACACACACACACACACACACACACACTGTCTTGTCTGGCTTTGTACCATCGTTAAAAAAGAACAGTAGCCTACACAGTAGTCTGTGCATTACATTTCACGGGGTTTAAAACCGGTTAAACCTTGTTTACTAATAATGATTATGATGATTAAATTGAGGTGAACATTTGCAGACAGACAGTGCATAACCAGATTATACTTCACCATCATGCACCAGCAGACATGCAATGACCCAACCAACCAGTAGCATATGGTTGAAATGGAAACATTGTGACCCTGTAGTTAATTCACACATCAAAGTTCTTATGTGTCGCTGTCTAGCATTACAATGGCAACATTTGTAGCTAGACTCTATAGCTACACATGTTGCCAATGTAATAACACACACACACACACACACACACACACACACACACACACACACACACACACACACACACACACACACACACACACACACACACAAAGAAGAGAACCTTATTTTGTGTCTATCTTCTAAACTGTGGTGGGACATTTTTAGAGGTGTCAAGTTCTTTTGCACACAAAGTTATGTAACTCTTTTGGACAGTAGGTAGCATAGAGCCAAACATGTGTTATTACTAGGCTATTACTTCATCTTATTCTTGTGCAAAGAAGGAGTCGCGGGCCGACAAAAAGAGCCGACACACAAGCTTGTGAGTTGGCTCTTTTTGTCGGCCAGCGACAACCGGCGAAGGAGTACAAACAAACAAACGCT